>NC_059136.1:83102838-83405868 GCF_020740605.2 Lemur catta | reverse complement strand
CTGAAACACAAATTCAGGTCTTCTTATTCCAAATTCAAGCTCAACTTTTGACTGCAATGGCAAAGAAGAATGCTGAATTTATTCTTTCTAGAAATTTAGGCTGCTGAATCCAGTTGTGTAGGATGTACACTGCACAAAAGCCCCCAGTTAAGGAGATGAATCAGGTTGAAATGTATTTCCTACTCTCCTTCCTAAGCCTTGTGCCAGAGGACTGTATCTACCAGAGAAAAAGGGGACTATTTATTTTCAAAATGGGCCCAGCCATGGGCCCAGCCATCAGCCCAGAGGCTGCTTTATCCCAGATGGGGAGCATTTTTCTCATCAAAGGGACTGTATAGTTTAGCAAAATCCCTGTTGGAACTCTATAGAGAAGTCTCACCTGAGTAGGAACTTTGAGGTGGGTGTGGCAATTTCAGTCAATGATGTAATCACTCTACAGACTAGACTCAATGGAGCAAACTCAATGGATTTTTACATTTTATTTTGGGTATAGGTGTTTCTTAATACCTCTCGAGGCTAGGGCTGCTTCTAGACAAGGATTTCCAGACCATGGCACTCCCACCACCCCACTTTGCTCTTCTCTTTTCTTTCCTAGTCGTACAAGCCTCTATGAGGCTCTGTGAAGCTGCTTGGCCATTTAAATTTTCTCACTGTTCAGAAATACTTAATCTGGACTTTTCCATTCCCTTCCTGGGAAGCTAAGATCTGTATTGCCCTAGGCACCAGCATCTGGTTTCCCAAATTACTAATTATCTAACAAATAAAGTCCTGTTAAAGAGATGATAGATAATCATCAAGTAAGATGCTATCATTTCCATAGTTAAATCATTTTAAACAATGTCTATTTTGAAGTGCAAACTCTTAATAGTTAGGGCCTAACCTAAGAAAAGGAATCCAATGCTGGAAATACAGGCCTTGCTCCCTGTGCATGTGGTAGGTGGTAGGCAGCCTCTGAAAGGCTCCAACGATCCCTGCCTCCTTAGACTTATACCCTGTGTGATTCCCCTCCCCTGGAGTGTGGACTGGACCCAGTGACTTACTTCTAACAAATAGAATACAACAAAAATGATGGGATGACACGTCTGAGATTAGGTCGTAAAGGCAGGCTGGTATTTCCTCTCTGCCTTGGCTTGGCTGCTTGCCCTGATGGATAGCGCCACCTGTCAAGAAACTGAGGGCTGAATCTGACCAACAGCCAGAGAGGAACTCAAATCCTCAGCCAAATAAACTGCAAGGAACTGAACGCCACTGACAACGTCATGAGTGGTCTTGAGACCAACCACAGACCCGGCGAAGGCCTTGACTGCAGCCTGTGTGGGACCCTCAAGCAAAGGACTCAGCTAAGCCTTGCCCAGATTCTGCACCTAAGAAATTGTGAGATAATAAATAAATAGGTGTTGCCACGACATTTTGGGGGTAAGGTAATGCAGCCATAGGTAACCAATATGGTGGATGAATAGGGAATACTTGGAGAAGATGAGATTTTCTGACATCATAGCATTTATAAAGCTGTTACCTGGGGGATAAAAAAGATTCTCAGTTCAAATTAGGAACTTCCAGATAGCTCTTCTGAGGCATATTTGAAATTGGAATTTAAATGAAGACATATTTGCAATGATGTAATCAAGATTACTTGAAATATTAAGACTCTTACTTCAGAGCCATATGTGAGAGTTCAGATCATTGCTCATGGAAGGCAGATAAATCTGTAGAAAGAACAGAGAACTAATCATGAGTTCATGGGAAAATCACTTAACCTTTAGACACTTCAGTTTTTCTATCTACAAAATGGTGACAATCAGATTAAAATATCTCTGAGGCTCGTTATGAGCTTAAATTCTATGAACAAATCTTTAGCTACTTCTAGAGTTACCAAAAAAAATATTAAAAAATAATTTTACAGCAAAAACCTGATTTTCTGTTCAGCATTCCCCTACAGACCACTTATTGCTCTTGGGAATTCTGAGGCGCCCTGCTGACATTACCAGATGCAAATATCAAAATTCATAAATTGAATATATGAGGCATGAGATGATCAAAACCAGATCACTGTAGAAGGAGGTTACTCTGAATAAAACTTAGACAAAAAACACACCCACACAGAAGAAAATTCTTGTGACTTTGGAGAGGGCCAAGAATGCCTAGACAGATAAGAAGCATGAATCATAAAACAATAAAAAATTCATAAATTAGACTATAAAAATAAAAAAGTTGAGTCTTCAATGGACAGAATTAAGAAATGAAAATGTCCACTACAGAATGGAAAAAACTATTCACAATACATATTTCTGACAAAGGACTGGTGTCCAGTGTCTATGGAGAACTCTCACAACTCAGTCATAAGAAGGCTAACAACCCAATGAAACATGAGTAAAACATTTGAACAAAAGGAGATGGCAAATAATGGCATGAAAAGATGTCCAACATCAAGTAGTCACTGGGGAAATGCAAATTAAAACTACATGGAATGTCACTTCACACCCATTAGAATGTCTAAAACTAAAAAGACTAAATATACACCAAATGAAGACAAAGATGTGGAGCAAATGAAACTCATATGTCACTGGTGGGCATGTAATATTATACAGCTCCTTTGGAAATCTCTTTGGCAGATTTTCAAAAAGTAAAACATGTACTTACCCTCAGGCCCAGATATCTCACTTTTTGATACTTAACCAAGAAAAAGAGCAACATTTCTACACAAACCTTTATTTAGTGTGGTCAAAAGCTACAAATGACTCCAGCACACATGCATCCATATGTGAATGGGTAAACAAACTGTGGTACATCCACACAATAGAATGCTACTCAGCCACAAAAAAGAGCAAACTGTGAATATATACAAAAACATGGATGAATCTAAAATCTTTAAGTGGAGTGAAAGAACTCAGAAACAAAAATGTTCATAGTACATTTTTCTATTAATATAAAACACTGAAAATGCAAACTATTCTATAATAACAAAAAGCAAATTAATGGTTGCCCAGGGCCAGAGGTAGCAAAAGGGTTGAGTAGCAGAGGTATGAAAAACTTTCTGCAGTGATGGGTATAAATATTTTGTATTTTGATTGTGATGTATGCATCTGTTAAAGCTTTAAATTGATGCCATTTATTGTATGTAAACTATTTGTCAATAAAGTTAGTTTTAAAAAATGACCTAGAGGTGAGACAAGAGGGAAATCTCACAATTTCCTCCTTAGAAAAGCAGGAAATTCAGTGATTAAATGGGGTTTCAAATGAAAGGGCTTGTTTAACAGATAGTCAGATTGGAATGGATTTGGTTTTGAGCCTTGGCAAATCTTGCTCAACTTTTAGATTTAAGACAGAGGTTTTTCTTTAGCTCTCGAATGACTTTATGTATAACTATATTCCAGTCCCTGTTCCTGAATCTAAACAAAACAAATTGAGGTGATTTATTTTTTGTTCACTGGTTTGCTGTCTGCATCAGAGCCTCCTCCTGAAGAACTTCCAACCTGTTCTTGACTTGTAAGTGATTGTAGTCTTAGACTTACTGTTTGCAATGTTCACAGTGAGAGGCATGGTGGAGCCAACAGGAAAGACAAGTAATTTTCCAAGTCTTTATGATCTGGGTGCTTGAGCGAAGGAAGATAAACAACCAACACATGGTAAAGAGGGGACTAAAGAGAATCAGGATTTGAATATCATCTCAGAGAGGAAGTCTATCGAAACTTCTTCAGAGGACTGGATTGATAATTGCACAGCACTCACTATGGGCCAAGCAGCACACTGGGCTCCAGGGACCTGTAAATGATCCAGACATAGTCCATGCACTACAAGAAAAGTCATTTCATCTTCATGACATGAGAGAGCATCGGTTTGCCTCTCAAGAATTAAACTTAGCAGGAGCATCACATTGAACAGAAACAGCCTCTAAACCTGTGTGTGTGTGTGTATGTGTGTTTGTGTGTGTGTATGTGTGTGTGTGTGTGTGTGTGTGTGTGTGTGTGTGTAGGGGCTGGGGGAAGCATCGTGGCTATTTTAGCATCAATTTCTGCTTCATCACTTCACTTCCCTTCTCCCATCTAATAGGTCTGGCTTCCTGGAAAATCTGCCTGATTTGAAACCTAGTTCTATGTGAATGGTATTTAGAAAGGAATAGCCAATTTCAAAATAACAGCTTTAGTTCAAATAGAGCAATAGGGACAGGTAATATTTTATCACTGCTTCCAGTTCACACTCAGTTCATAAAACTACTTGCTGTGAGAGCCAACCTCTTAAGTCATTCGGACTCAATGGTGCTACTCACTGGGCAATCTTGAACGAGTAGGGTTGAATTAATTAGGCAATGGAAAACCTTGCAGGGAATAATGGGGTTCCTGTGTGCGTTTGGATAGCTTTGATAGGCAGCCCTTACAAGAGAACAGGAGTTCCAATGTCAGCTAAAGGGGCCTGGGCCTGGGCATACAAAGCAAGTGTGATCATTGCTTTTCTAACCTGAGACTTTATAACCCTTAATCAGTTAGTGGTTTAATGAGTTCTGAGTATGTTGCTAGCACTGAGTTGAATCCTGATGTAGATTACAAAAGAATTATAAGATATGGCTGTTGCTATTAATGATGCTATTATGTGATTAGAATAATCCACAAGAAATATAAGTGTTTTAAACCAGAAATATAAACATAAGGCCCTTAATTGGTGCCAAAACAAGTGTTAAGAGTGTGCTAAAGGGTTCTAAGAGCAGAGTGAAGGTTGTGATCATTTACATTTTCTTCTTGGTCTAGGAATACAATTGATCTCTCTTTACTAGAGGTTTGGGGGCTGGTAGGAGGTACTTATTTCACCCTCTCCCCTTTACAAGAAAGGTTTCCCCTTTCTTGCAAATTTATCCCCAGGTCACAAGGGCTCTGTGATTAGTTGTTAAAAAGTGCTGCCGAAACAGATTGGTTCTCCAACTAAAGAAAGTAAAATATAGACTAGTTTGCACACGCCGACACAGTGTGACGCTGATCTCTCGGGAAAGCAATATTAATGGATAGTTGGTGGACTTGTTAGAAGGGTTCATATTATTTATAAATAATTTTGATACATGGCACACCTGGAACTTAAAATTTTCAGGACTTTTATGCTAATATTTTTTTCAATACTCCTGCCATTATGTTATCCTGTGGTTGTATCTTGGAAAATCTAGATTTTGAAAATGTGAGAAGCATTTTTTTCTTTAGAAACCCAGTTTTGTCAGGTCTCAGTATGAAACATCGGTTCTTGACGTGCTCACGGCCGAAGAATGACCAGACCCTCCAAAGTAAGGAAAGTGCGAAAATGAGGTTTACTGAGGAGAGAAAGATAGGATTATAGGGCGAGAGCAAGATACAGGTCTACATAGTGTGATACATACACCATGGATGACGACCAGACCCACTGTCACAGCAAAGAGATAGCAAAAAGAAGGGCACAAAAGGGCCTGGTTATGGTCTGCATCTTGCTTTATAGTGTCCAGATTGGGACCTCCTTAGTGGTTCAGAGGTCACATGGAATCACTTTGATTGGACAGTTGGGAGTTGCATGACCTGAGTCTTACTACACATGCAGGGTGTTTTAGGTCACTCCTGGGCTTTATGGTACCTATGTTGCTTGGCCTGTGGGCTAGAGAGTCTTCTGCACTCTTTTGCAGCTGACGTGCTAAGTTATGATTGGCCAATTCATAGGGTATTCCGTCCTCCCCCAGGTATGGCAGTCATGTGGAAGAAGATTAGGGTGGAGCAGGGCCAAGATGGGGCGTGGGGCCCACCCTTGTCCTTCCTCCCAGGTGGGGCAATTGCACCAAGGCAACAGCACCCACTTTCATCCTTAGGAGACCCGGAATCCCTTACTGTCTACCTAACAGTATCACTTGTGGTCCTTTAAGGTGAGAACTCTCCAGGAAGGGGAGCTGCAGAGCTCATCCTCTTCCTTCCTTTTTCCCTCCCTTCTGGAGCCCCAGTGGTTACGTTCTTTAAAGAAAAAACCTTCTCCCCTGGCCTTTCTAGGGCCTTCGAACACTACACTTACAATGCTTTGCCACACCTCTTTCATAATCATCCCTCTATGTGCAATGAATTTCCATACCATAATATATTTCTTTAAACAGTAAAAATTTTATTACTCTATCCTCTTTTAAAAACCCACATTTTATTTTTTTTTTCCTGAAGCCCATGTCATTCAACTGTATTCTCTTTCTCCCTTTTCCAGTCCTCTCCCTCATTTGTCAGTGTCTTTCTCTCCACTGAAATTGTTCCATCACAGGGTATGACTTCAGTCTCTGTATGGATGACCCGTGCAGGGCCCTGGGTCCTGTTCATTTCACATTATCAGTTTAGCCAAACATTCCCATAGTCCACCCTGGACCTGTGACTGCTCCATGGAGAAACTTTATTTAGGTTTCTCTGTGTATCTGTCCCTTTGATTAACTTCCCTTGAGAATATTGGGATCTCCATCTAAAAAGTCCTCATTTCTTCTGAATCCTTTAGCCTTCTCTTTTCTCTACGTTTTTCTTTCCCATGGTCCATCATTTAGCAAACTCTTTGCAACACTCGAATTTCCTTGACTTCCTGGCTTTTGGTCACTCAAGTTTAATTGAAAGTTGGATTTTCTGTGAGCATAACTTGATAATTTCAGTCTAGTGTGTATGAGGGAAGTTGAGTGGATGATAAGGCTTCCTTTTAAATCTCTTGATACTGTTTCACTTATTGATGCAAAAAACAGACAATATAAAGTTTCAAAATACTCTTTTGGTAGGATAGTGTTGAGCTGAATAGGTCATCACACAAAAGTAATATTGAATAAAAAATGCAAACGCATGCTCTATCTATACTTATCTACTCAATGAATATTTAGAGTGAGTTATGTCAGAAGTACTTTGCTTACTGTGGGGACAGCATAGAAACTCTGAACTCCCCTCTCCGAAACAGTTAATTTAATGTATACCTGGGCTTGGGGAGGCGAGTTTGATCCAGAGGGAACAATATGTGCAAAGGCCCTGAGGCCTGCTGTCACCTTAGACTTTTTCCACTTAATGGATTCAGACACCACCACTTTAGGTTTTGCATATCCTCTGAATATCCTATCCTGGAGAGCGAAAATAGTATTCTTTGGGAATATTTTGATATTCATACAATGCCAAGCACAGTACTTTGCTCATTAAATATTTGTTGAATTGAATGGGTCATCATCAACAAACAGAAATCTGCGTTATGTCTCCGGAATTCTTCTCTTAAATGACCCTCTAACTCAGAAGGTTTTTACACTTTTAGGTCATGGACCCGTGTGGCAATCTGGTGAAAACTACAAGGCTCTTTTCAGAATAAGTTGCTAAATGCCCAAAGTAAAATACCTGAGACTACAATAGAAAACCAACTTCATTGAAATATAATAATCAAAACGTTAAAAAACACTTTTGTTATATGGTAATCTATGTGCTTTTCATTAATATATTAAATAACAAAGAGCTAGTGACAGGTCAAAACATTTCTAACTATATTTCAATAGATCTGCAATATTGTAAAGATAATAACGATAATGATAATAATTCAAATATTAACAAACTATTGCCAATAGTACTGTAGTTTGTTGAGTATATTCAAGTTCATGAAATTTCTTAATCCTCTCCATGTCCTCAATTTTGAAACACCTTGGACCCAGGTTAAGAGCCACGGCCCTAACCAAGGCTAAATGTGACCCTTCAAATCTGTGTCAGATCATAATAACCAAAGTTCAGTAATGTAGGGAGAAAAGCAGAGGCCTGGAAAATCAGCTAATGAGTTGTCACAAGGTACCTGTGTCTACTGGATCAATGTTGAGAACTTACTCTACATTTTTTTTCCCCAAACACAAAACACATGGTAAGTGAGCAGTGAATGGATGTTGCTGACATGATCCGTGAGCAGTTCAGAAATCAAACCCAGAAGACTTAGTAAAGTTAATAGTCCAGAATAATCTTATGCTCATAAAATACTCATTTGAAATTAATATGCTTTGTAGTTTGGACAATGAGCACACTACCCAGAATTTATTAACAGCTTGACAAATGTTTGTAAAATGTCAGAAACCTAACAATGAAACTTATTAAGAGGATAATTTAAGAAGAAAACTAGTAAACAAGTAGCCTTATGAGAAAAAGAATAAAATTCAACTTCACTTGATTCAACTCAGTCATCTCATTTTTCAAGAGCCTGAAAATAGTACACACAGAAAGAAGCATAGATAACCACTAGACTACGAAATTCCCTACCATTGTAATCATAGGAATTTTTAAAGTAGTTCTGTAATGACAGTTACGTTTTCAAGACCTAAGAAACGATATAAAAATGTACATGCTTGCACATAGCATTTTTCATATAAGGATTATTTCAAAGTTGTATTAAAAACTGGTTATGATATTTCAAATAACTGGAGACCATCCAGTAAACCTTTTAGCTAATCTTTAGGCCCATGAAAAGATTTTGAAGTAAACACATGCTAAGAAATTATTCAGCTGATTGGCAAACAGGTGAAGAAAAGTACATTTATATTTACTTCTATCTCAAGGGGAAGAAAAAGGAATATTTTAAGCCTGGATATTTTCTTTGAAATCTGAAGGTTACATGCAATTGCTTGATTCCAAAAGGTTCTGCTATATGAAAAGGCTTCTGATATTTTGTCTGCTGAAAGAAGACTCCACTCAACGTTGAAGTCATTTGTAATTGCTTCTAAGGCAGAGAACATAAACACATTTAATTTCTACATTACAGATACTGCTTTAATGGGAATAGAATGGGCTGACTTATTACCAGCCACTTCCCTTTTAGTAACAGGACACCAAACACAATTCCTGAGTTTTCAGATCCCAACTCCTTCCTGTGCAATATTGGCCTTTGGTCAAAGAAAAAAAAATTGCCAGTTCCTTACCAAATCATAACTACATCTATTCATTTATTAAAGAGCTTTGCTTAACCACTCTAATAGGAAAATACTCTAATAGGAAAATACATTACAGCTATTTCTCTTGCCTATTTCCCCCCAGTAATCAAAATTATGCAACACTCTTTACCTTTACTAGCATTAACCTTATCAAGAACAACGCCAAGTGGGAGAAATAAAAGATAAAGCAGTCCGGGCCCAGTGGCTCACGCCTGTAATCCTAGCACTCTGGGAGGCCGAGGCGGGCGGATTGTTTGAGCTCAGGAGTTCGAGACCAGCCTGAGCAAGAGAGAGACCCCTGTTTCTACTAAAAATAGAAAGAAATTATATGGACAGCTAAAAGTATACATATATAGTAAAATTAGCCAGGCATGGTGGCACATGCTTGTAGTCCCAGCTACTTGGGAGGCTGAGGCAGGAGGATTGCTTGAGCCCAGGAGTTTGAGGTTGCTGTAAGCTAGGCTGACGCCACTGCACTCTAGCCGGGGCAACAGAGTGAGACTCTGTCTCAAAAAAAAAAAAAAGATAAAGCAGCAAAGTAACATTTTATTTATCACATGTGTTCTATATTACTTACAGATAAAAGTGAAATGACAGGTTCCACAGCAGGTAAAAAAAAAATTAACACAATTGCAGATGTGGGATAAATTGTCATTTTTTTTTTGTTGGTCAAAGTAATATTTTTCTAATTTAATAAAAGCTCTATGCCTTTAATTTCTTTTTTTTTTTTTTTTTTAGAGACAGGGTCTTGCTGTGTTGCCCAGGCTGGAGTGCAATGGCATGATCATAGCTCACTGCAGCCTCTGGCTCAAGTGACCCTCCCACCTCAGCCTCCCAGGTAGCTGGGACTATACCCAGCTAATTTAAAAAAAAAAAAAAATTGTAAGGAAGGGATCTCTCTGCATTGTCCAGGCTGATCTTGAACTCCTGAGCTTAACCAATCCTCCCACCTCAGCCTACCAAAGTGCTGGGATAACAGGCCTGAACCACCACCATGCCCCACCAAATAAAAGCTCTATGCTTTAACAATACCCTTCCGTGGAGGAAGGCATTGTCTAATTTTGCAGCCTGAAGTGAATTCACAATGCAGAAAATCAAATGGCTGATTTTACTGATTAATTGTCACAAAGGGTAATGCATTTTCTTTTGGAAGACTTTTAGTTGGAAAGCAATATAACCTATACAAAATACATGACTGTTTTCATTGGTCTCTGCTACAGTGTTCCTGTCATTTGCTGTGTATTGTTCTGGATGATCTCAGAGCAGCATCACACATGGCCCCTCAGCTCTCTTCTCTAGGTGGTACATTTTCTCAAGTTCTGCAATACAATTTTGAGCATTGAAACAGACCCACAATATTGAATGGTTTGTATTTATTTTTGAAAGTGTATGAAGCATTACAAAGAAATAGATGTACGCAGACTGTAAGTACACATGAAAATCTATGTGCAGTGTGTTTTCAATTATTATAATTATTATAAATGTTTGTTAAAAAGGTTTTCTTTTCTATAATACAAAGAGAGAAAACAACGGAATTTCAGTTTGTAGTCTGTCTATAAATACTATAAATCTTAACTGTTAGTAGCAGAAATGCCTGTTTTACTTATAGTATTTACTTTTCCTTGAAAACATGGTACATGCAAAAGTATCTGGATTGGGTTTCGCAGAATGAAAAACATAAATGAAACAAGAAAAATAAAGTGTAGTGGTGAGTTGCTATGTGTAAATTAAATTTCCAATGACATAATTTGGTGGGTTTCTTCTTTTTCAACAGTAAGCTTATAAGGATTAAACTTTATTCACATAGAAATTTGGCACATTCAGCAGTTTGCTTGTATTTTGCCTTTCAATATTTGAGTAGATATATGCTCTTGGACTTGGGTTTCTATAACATTATATAAATGTCTACTCAAAGGTAATGTTAGCTAATGGCAGTTGCTGATGAAACCTAGCTACAGACAAGAAAGTCTTGGGTTTTCATTATTTTTTAAAAATATCTTCATTTTGAGTTCTTGTTAACAATTTCTCTTCATTTTCTTTTGTAAATAACTATGCCTCTTAGTTTATTTCATAAAGACCCCCAACACTTCTAACTTCCTTTTTGTGGATCATGTTTTGACTTAATAGCTCTCTGTGTATCGTGGATACAATGGAATAATTCAGGCTGACATTTTTCTTAGAGAACAATGACATTCTCTATTTATTTAATAGACAAGCATGTTTCCAGGTTTAAAATAAATACAGATCATCAAAGGAAACGATGACCTACTCAATGTCTTTACTCATGAATCTTCTTTGATATGAATTTTTAAGGACTTGAAAGTTTACAGTTTCAACTTCTGTGCAACTGAAACAAATATGTTGTAACTTTCCTAGTTACTCAAAATCTATGTTAAAGCATTTAATCAGAACTTTGAAAATGTCTATGAATTATGTTATCCATGCCATCTTTGTTTTATTTGGGGAAAATAAAGTATGCAAAATCTAGTCTCTTTACCATGAAATACTACTAGTCATGCCCCACTATCCCAGGGGGCATTGGTCCCAGGAGCCCCTGCAGATAACGAAATCTGCAGATGCTCAAGTCCTTTGTATAAAACAATAGTAAGCCCCAGATACTCTGGAGGCTGAGGTGGGAGGATCAATTGAGGCTGGGAGTTCAGGGCCAGCCTGGGCAGCATAGTGAGACCCCCTTTCTACAAAGATAAACAAACAAAATGGTGCAGTATTTGCATATAATCGTCACACCCTCTTGTATACTTTGTCATCTTTAGATTATTTATAATACTTAATATAAGTAAACGCTATGTAGATAGTTGTTATACTGTATTGTTTAGGGAATAATGACAAGAAAAAAATGTCAGTACATGTTCAGTACAGATGCAATTTTTTTTCCACATATTTTTGATCTGCATTTGATTGAATCCACAGAGGCAGAGCCCACAAATATGGAGGGCTAATTGTAATGTGCTCTGCTATATTTATTTATTTAATATTTAGATATCTTAATTTAATATGTGGTTCCTAAAAGTCCAGCCCATACCAACTATGGGGGACTTAAGTAAGTATCACAGAATCAATGCTTGAATTATTCTGGGTTTGTTGCTTCTTTCAAAGCCACAGTGGGTGACCACAACCCCTTAGTTGTCCATATATTCTCGAGATGCTATCGTTCTCACCACACTCACAAGTAGTCAACAATGCACCCAAACTCAAACTTGGCAATGAAATCCCACAGTATTTATTGAGTTGTGATAAAATGTCGCATAATATTTTTATTTATTTTATTATAGTGATTCAGTGTAACTATAAATGATACTTGTGTTAATAAGTTAAGAAAAAATGGTGTGGTGTTTAACACAACTTTTATAATAGTTATTAATATTTCTTTCCATTAGGCTGTTGTATATTATAATCAAATAACTGATTATGCAGTTATCTTTTTAGTCTTGGCATTTCTAAATATCTGATATCTCTAGAAATAATGTCTAAGTCTACCTTTATTAGCATGGAATCTAGGCAAAATTCCAGTTATCCCTTTACGGTCTTTCTTATTTTAAAAAAAAGTCAGTTTGACAGCTGACTTGAAAAGAGTTATCTATAGTCCCAAGAAGATTTGGAATATAAAAATCCCGTTAAATGGTTCTGTTTCCACTTAGTCTATATTATATATCAATGTAGTTTAATAGAGCAGTCACTCTTTCCTTATGGAATACAAACTTTGTTCTTTGTGAATATTAGGGCTGAAGTGTTAGAAACATAAACCAGCATTCTACTGGGCTGCTTTTGCTCAATTGTGACATTATTCTAAGATTTGCCAAAGAAAAAACTGTAGTAATCATAGGAAAATTGAGAATGTTTGTCTGGTTCCCAGCTATCTAGGTTAAATCTCAGGATGTCTGTGAGACTGCATCTGTAACAAACATGTTTCTGCCTGGAAAGTTTTAAATTTCTTAATAAGAAAGAGAAACCCAATTATCTCATATGTCCAAACGGCTATATTTGGGATTGGCTCCTGCCTGAATGGTGTCTTTCCAGCTTACGAGATTATTTTGGGGAACCCTTAAATTCATTTTGAGAGTTGCAATATAATTTGAGTGGTCACATAACTCTTACCTGTGCCTAGATCGGTAACCTTATAATGGCAAGAAGTCCATCGTCACCTCAGTATCCCCAATGCTTATCACAAGGTTTCCTGTTTCCTTGCATTTGGTAAACTATGTGTTGTATAAATGGGGAAGGTTATTTTGAATGGAGGAAAAATCCAGTCACCCAATTCAATCTTTCATTCAAAAACATTCTGTGCCTGCTTACTATGGAACGGGCTATGCCCAGCACAGGGCACACAGTGGTAGATAAAACAAATGTGATAGCATCTACATGTCACTTATAGTGCCTGATGCTTAACTGGATTTCTCAAAAGGACTCTGAAGAGTCCTTTCTAAAATCAAGAGCCACTTTGATTTCCAAGGCTGGCCAGGAACAGTCTTTCTTGCTTTCAATGGGGCTGTGGCTTCCCCTTCTCCTCTTGCTCAGATTGAAATAAAAACTCAGCACAGTTTTTGGGCTGTGAACTTTGAAAGGGTAGGAAATATTAGCATAACTTCTAGGGACATTAGTGCTATACTATAGAATGCTCTGAAAGAGCTATTGCATCAAATGAAGACCCTTGTAAGATGCTGTTTAGATGTTGCATCGTCTTACCTCCAGCACCAAGGGCTAGGTGCGGCCGGTTTAGCATGCCTTCAAGCAAGGGTTTATGGAGACAATTTTTCAGACATCTTGGCTCTGGGCAATCTCTCCTTTGCACTCATTATCTGGCTCTGACCTATTGACTTCAGAATATCCTGAAATTGAGTCTCACATATCTTCAATCTCTGGAAAATTATTTATGTCGCCCAATTCAACTGTTCCATCAGCTTTGTGGTCTAAAAATAAAAGAGCTATCAGGAATTTGTTAGAATTTCTTTCTTTCTCTCTCTCTTTCTTTTCTCTCCTTCCTTCCTTCCTTCCTCCCTTCCTCCGTTCCTGTCTTCCTTTCTCCTTTCCAATTAGAGATGCTGTTGGCATTTCATCAATTAGAAAGGTCTGCTGATTTGGTTAAGTCATTGGGCTGCTGCAGTTTCACCTTCATTCCTGCCCTTCAGCTCGTTCTCTGTCTCTCTCTGGGGCTCTACCTGAAGCGCTTGCAGACTGGACAGACATTGCCAATTTCCTGACACCACTTTAATATAAATGAATCCTATGCTGGCGTTAAACGCTCAGCTTAGACTAAATAAAAAATGCAAAATCATAGGAGTAAATAAATTCCAGTGGCACATTTTTGAGTACTTTAAAGTAATTATATAAATATAAAAACATAAATGATAATAACACAAACTAAAGTATTTTTCTTTAAAGTATTTTTAGGTAGAAATTCTAAACTGACAGAAGGGAAAACTCAAAGGAAACTAGACCTTATAACTGAAAAATAATAAAGATTTATATGTATTAGGATTCTTAAGAAAAATTGTTTTAAAAATGTGAACAAAAATAGCCTCCCCGTGGCAATTTTTTGGAATTGCTACCGGTGAAATGCAATGACCATTATCCATCTTTGAAGCAATACCATAGGAAAATAATGAAGAATGTGGGGAATAACATAAACTGAGAGCCAAAACTCTTGTTTCCAGATGTGACAGCATCTTTTCCTGCTGAGAGAAAAGCTTCAGGTCCCATGTTGGCATTATTAGTCATTTAAGAATACACAAGTATTAACAGATCATCTAAAAGTGATCCCAGTCAGTGAAAAGTTGCTAATGAGGGCAACGACTATACCATGAGGTTCCAGATTATTTGGGGGTTTTGATTTCTAAAACTCTTGACTTTGCTGACTCATACCTCTCCATTCTCCCAAAACAGGTTTTCCAGATCACACTTGCTTAACCATTTGTCCTGTTTCTCAGTGACGGAGAATTGACATTAAATAAAGTAGGTAGCTGAGGAAAAAAAATGTCATCCTAAGAGAAAAAAATTGACATGAGCCGTGGTAAGATGGTAATTTGAAAACTGTCTATAATTAGGCACCAATGATCTATTTACCATGTTTCTGTGTCTCTTCTATCTACTCCAAATGCTTTGGAAATTTTAAAATTAAAAGTATGTGAGAAGAAAGAATTTAGAAATAAGCCCTATACTTACTGATTTTTTTTTTTTGACAATGGTGCAAAGGCAATCCAGTAACAAAACGACAGTCTTTTCAACAAATGATTCTGAGAAAATTGGATATTCATATGCCAAAAAAATTCACTGAGACCCTTACCCCACACTGTACACAGATAGTAATTCAAAATAGATTATAAACTTAAATGTAAGAGGTAAGACTATAAAACTTCGTAGAAGAAAACCTAAGAGAAAGTATTATAACCATAGGTTTGAGCAAGATATCTTAATTATGACACTCAAAACAAATTCCATTAAAAAAATTGCTAAATTAAATTGCATCTAAATTAAAAATTTTGCTCTTCCAAAGATATAATTAGAAAAATTAAAAGAAAAAACATACACTTGATATCATATTTGTAAACTATATATCTGATTTAGAACTTATATTCAGAATGTAAAATAACTATTACAACTCAATAATAAGAAGATAAACAATGTAAACATGGTCAAAATATTTTTAAAGACATTTTACCAAAGAAGATATAGCAAAAGCTAATAACCATCTGCACAGATGTCTAACATTATTAGTCATTTAAAAATGCAAATTAAAGTTACACTAAGATACCACTTTATACTCACTGGAATGGTTATAATCCAAAATATTGAAAACACTAAATGTTAATGCAAATATGGAAAAATTTGAACCCTCATAATTCTCTCTGATGGAAATGCAAAAGGCTATAACCACTTTGAAAAACACGTTGGCGGTTTTTTAAACGTTACATTTGTATTTAACCATATAATGCAGCAATGCCTCTCTACCTACCCAAGCAAAGTGAGAACATAAGAACACACAGAGCCATATATGCAGATGTCCTAGCAGCGTCATTTTTAATAGCCCAAACCTGGAACAAATCCTGATGCCTATCAACTAGCAAATAAATCCACAAAATGTGGTATATTCCTATAAGGCAATATTATTTAGCAGTAAAGAA
This sequence comes from Lemur catta, assembly GCF_020740605.2. Lineage (NCBI taxonomy): Eukaryota > Metazoa > Chordata > Mammalia > Primates > Lemuridae > Lemur > Lemur catta. Next base: position 83,389,833 of record NC_059136.1, on the reverse strand, counting down.
GAATGAGCCACTGATACATGCAATAAAATGTATGAACTTCAACAATATTATGCTGAGTGAAAGAAGCCAGATCTAAAAAAAAACCCATATTGCATGTATTTGTTTATATGAAATTTCTAGCAAAAGTAAATTTACGGAGACAGAAAGCAGATCAGCAGTTACCTGAAGCCAGAAGGGGTAGCAGGATTGACTGTAAGTGGGCATAAAAGAGCACCTTGGGCTGATAAAAATGTGCTAAAATTGTATCGTGGCAGCAGTTGCACATCTGTATAAATGTAGTAAAAATCACTGACTGTCATACCTGTAATTGGTGAATTGTATGGTGAATAAATTATTAAAAATTGTACCTTAAGAAGGATATTAAACTTTTTTAAAGTATGTGGAAGGCAAGTCTCTACTAACATAGCTATTTTTTATACTCAGGAATAAGCAAACATTGGTGCCTATTAGGAATAGAATGTTTATAGAAAAGAATGAGTGATTTACTTCTGCTTGTAAAACATATTTCAAAGTCTAATGTCATTGTTTCCTGACACACAGCAAGTGAACCTCAGGGACTATTTTCACATAAAGTAAATTCAAGAAACATTGTCCCTACCCTGGTTTCTTTGTAAATCTACACAGTAAATCAAGCAATTCATAAGAATACTGGTTTTTTTTTCCTTGGGATCTCGTACCAAAGATTATTTTTGTCTGTCAAAAACTGTTATTGACGCACTATATGCAAAATTACCTGCACATAAAGCACTGAAGAATCTTGAATGAAGGCTAGAAAGGACCAGGCAATACAAATTCCAGTTTTAGAAATAAAGTATAAATATTAAACTCAGAGAAACATAATTTTTTTTTTTTCCTCATCAGAATTCACATCCTCTTTTTGACTCATTCTAGTACAGGATATATCCAGGCAGATGTGGAGAAAGGAGAAAGAAAGGAAAGAGAGAGGGGAATATTTTGGATAATATTCAACAGTAAGGAATGCAACTTATTTGTATTTTAAGATCTTTCATTATTGATTCCTTGACATGTCGCTTTATTTGACTATCTTAATTCAGTAAAACAAACTAGATCCATTTTTAAATATCAGGTACTTGTTTTGTTATACCCTTCATCAAATGATACTTTCACTGTCTTTACTTAATTTTAATGAGCCAAAGTTCATCAAAATTCAGTCAACTCAGTGTTCATGGAGATTAAAAGACAGTGGTTGAAAGGAGAAGGCAGAATAGATCACTCTGTTTAATGTATGTCATGCTCTGGTTAAGAACAAGTGTACCAGTGCCAAAAAATCTTTTGTCAGCAAAGAATCCATGGAACGGAAGCATTTTCATAAGATACAACCTGGTGGAACTGACGGGGTTGGGAGGATGAAGTGGGAGATGAGTTCCAAAGCCTGTGGCTGTAGGCTCACTGCAGGGCATGTTCACCTCTGAAAGCTGGGTTCCAAGGGAGCAGGGATGGCCAGGGACTAGAAGAAGATCAGGACTTTGCCACAGACTCAGTCTCCTGGAAAAAACTGGGTATTGTGTCAGTGGGAACAACTGCAAGTTGAAGACAGAGGCAGGAAATACAATCCTGTGGGGATTTAATGCTACAGCTGTGATATTATGATGCATATATGCGTGTGTGCGTCCACAGTTCCTGGCTCCTAACTCCCATAGCCCTTGCTACAGTCTTTGGTTGTCATGTCGGGGCACTTTAGGCCTCAGGAAACAGAATCTCTCTCTCTGGCTTTCTCCTGTCCTCCTTTTACCTGCCCAAGGCAGGACTCTTAATCTGAATGTGAGTCAAAAGACCCTCATTCCTCTGAGAGTCCTGCCCCACACCCTGGAGGAAGGAATGCTACAGAGAGGCCAGGAAGAATCTGAACAGACAGGCCTTGCTGGGTTTCCCCACTCAGTCTATTAGTATGAGATCATATCCTTTTTATCCAATTACATTTCTGCATGGTTTTCAATCCTGCTTATGTAATGAAGCCTCCACAAAACCCCAAAGAACAGGGTTCAGAGAGCTTCCATTTAGCTGAACATGTGGAGGTTCCTGGGGAGTGGTGTGCCCAGGGAGAGCATGGAAGTTCTACATCCTTTCCCCCACACCTACCCCTACACACCTCTTCAAATGTACCTTTTGTAATATCCTTTATAATAAACGTGTTTCCCAGAGTTCTGTGAACCACTCCAGCAAATTAATGGAACCCAAATAGGCGGTCGTGGGAACCCCAGCTTGAAGGTGGTTGGTCAGAAGTTCCAGAGGCCTGGACTTGTGGCTGGTGTCTGAATGTGCGGGGAGTCTCAGGGACGGAGCCCTCACCTGTGGGATCCAACGCTATCTCCGGGTGGACAGTGTTGGAAATGAATGACGGGACACCCACCTGGTGTCTGCAGTAGCATGGATCGCTTGCTTGCTAGTGGGGAGAAATCCCCACATATTTTGGGGTCACGGAAGTCTTCTGTGTTGATGATCGTTGTTGTGGTGTGAGAGTAGAAGCAAAAGCACACTTTGAATGTTTTTCCTTAACACAAGCTTTGCTATTTCCATAATCATGTTGAAAATCATGCAAGCTTCAGTTTGTAAAATGACTATTGCTCGAGAGAAAACTATTAAGGCTAAGTGATGAGTGCCTTTATGCAAGTTATTTTGCTTTTCATTATTATTTTCCATGAAAATTTACAGCTTACAGTGGGATGTAACTTATTGAAGTTGCCATTAGAATTGTGTTTTTGTCATGTAGGTGGACTACATGCCTCACATAACCTTATTGGGTAATTAGATCTATTAACTGTTAATAATGACTTGATCATTTCAGTTCTATATTTTTCTTAGGCCTTTGTAGATTCCTAAAATGAGCTCCCTATGTCCTTAATTTCTCATGTAACTGAAGAGCTTAGAGTGGGAACCTAATGGTTTCCAAGTGTTGAAAGACTGATCTATTCCTCCCCTCTCCACTTTTTACTAAGTCATGAGTTGACTTTTACTCTCTTAACATACAAGGAATTATATTAATCATACAAGTTGAGAAAAACTTTACCTGGCATTCATAATCTAAGTTGATTAAACTATTTGAAATTTTTGCTATTGCATTATTCTATTTGATTTTATAAATCAGCCTCCAAGAAGAACATACTACAGTACTTATTTACTTGCACATTAAGAAATTCAAAATTACAAACTGGGATAGTCCATGTTGTATGGAGGAAAGTTTCAATACAGTTAGAAAAAAAAAAATTTAATTCCTGCCAACACTGCTTCCAAACATCCATCATGGGATTGAAACACGCCTTCAAGTCTTAGAAATCAGAATCTGTCACTGATCAGAGTTTGTAATGTCAAAAGAAGGGCAGGAAAGACTTGAGGAAGCATGAACAAAATTTCATGAAATTTATTTCTAGGAAAGCACTGTTCCTTATATTTTCAAAAACATAAGGAAGATTATAGAGGATTCTGTGACTTGCAAGGTGAAGATACAATAATTAGAAGCAAAGTATGTATTTTAATTGGAATTAACTAAATTCTTAAAGTTGACATGAGCGATAAATATTTTCTTACATGAAACACAGAAGGGATTCAGAAAAGTTCAAAACAGTTTTACTCCACAGTATTTGGGAAGTCATCTGGTGAAAGAGAAATGGCGAAGTAACATGGGATATTATCCAGGTTTTCTGGCTCTATCTGAGCATTCTCTTTGGCCTTTAAAACATTAAGTAACACAGAGCAGACTGCAGCTATGCTGGGTATTCTCCTGCAGTGTTTTATTACTTTCTAAGCTGACAGCAAAATATTTTGGCAAGTTTATTCAACATTAGACTCTAATTGCCTTTAGTCTAAGGGAAGTTAGTAATTGATTTGCAAATGCTAAAGATAGAAATGGTATTTTTTAAACCTAGGATGTATTCTTTCTGGTTTGTTACATATTTTGTCCAGACTTTTTAAGAATAATGGAGTTGAATTTTGTCATTTTGCCAGGAATGTATTCATGCACATAAATTGGAGGAGATGGGATGATAGGACAGTGTCTGTGAAGTATTTTAGGAGAGAATAAAATAAAAGTACATGGTGTCTGTTTTCTTCAGGGTACAATACTTCATCTAGTGAACAGTTTTTAAATTTGTTTTACATTCTATCATTCTCATTCTCCTAGAAGGTAAACTTGGAATTGGCTATATCCTGATAATACTTTAAACGCATAAACTCAGCAGGGATACTATGTCTTCTTGGATGTGATCTAGGTAAATGTTGTTAATGAAAAGGAATTAGAAATAGAGCAAAGGGAAGGGAGAAATAGGTGCTAGAATTGAAAGGAAGGTGTTTTATCTAGGTGTTGTATCAGTCAGAACGGATTAGATTATGCTATGGTAAGAAAAAAAATCTTAGTGGATTAACACAACAGAGGTTTGCTTCTCATGCACCTTCCCTGTCCAGCAAACGTCAGCAGGAGGTTCCACTCATCTCGGTTGCACAGTGGCCCAGGACGACAAAGGCTTCATCCTGATATAGCTCCACTGCAACAGTGGGAAGCAGATTGTGGTAAATCTTAACCTGCTTCTTACAACTTCTGCTTGGATTTCATCGGCCAGAGCAATTTGCTTGGCCATGGTGGGAAGCGTGATTCTACCCTGTGCCCAAAAAGACAGACCCAGAAATTAGTGGCAGAAGAGCCAGAAAACAGTGGCGATAAACACCGCCAGTGACTTAAACAGTATTATAAATCACATGCAATGGTTTGTTGGAGAGCTAACTGATCACATCTTAAAAAGATAACCAGTTTTCCTTTCAATGACTTACTTCACTTTCTGCAGTTAGACTATTCATTAGAAAAAGAAACACTGTTAAGAATTGCAAAGTCCTCTGAGGTATATGTCTTTTCCATTTAGTCTTGTCCTCAGGAGTTATTATGATTTCTAACTGAAAAGAAGAAAGTGGTTCTCAGAATGATTGGTCTTGCTCTAACAAATATTTTCATTAAATTCCCTGCAATTGGTCTGAGGTCTATATTAATATTTCACTAGGCGTGAGAAGGCCCTTAGACATTTTGCCTTGCACAGATAACTCTTACAGAATATTAATTATTTTCATTATGTAGCCAGGTCTTGCTGCTTAAAACCAAACTAAACTATAACCAACATAACAATTATATAGTCCTCCCTCAGTATCCACGGGAGATTAGTTCCAGGACCAAAAATCCACGAATGCTCAAATCCTTTATATAAAATAGTGTAATATTTGCATATAACCTATGTACATCCTCCTTATACTTTAAATCTTCTCTGGATTACGTATAATACCTAATATAATGTAAATGCTATGTAAACAGTTGCTATCTTGTATTGTTAGTGAACAATGACAAGAAAAGAAAGCCTGTACATATTCAGTACAGACACAGTCATCCATTCTTCCCCCCATCCAGGGTGGTTGAATCCATAATGTGGAAGCCACAGATACAGAGGACTGACCGTACTCTACTGGCTAAGTCTGTTTATTAAATATCATATCATATTGTCCCCACATGAGCCATTGAGCACTGTCTATAGGAAGTATTGCTCCACAGCTACACACATACCTGGAGACCCAACACATGGTCACAGCAGGTCAAGGTGTGACAGACTTTTAGCACTAAAGTTATCATATTTTTCGTCTCAATTATTATAATACTTAGTATGAAAGATGATTTTGTGCCACCTCAATGCTGAAGAGGTGGTCTACAACATATAATTTGGATGCTAAGAACACAATAGGTCCTCAGTGGAAATTTGAGAATGGATGGAAGAAGAGTCAATTTTCTGAAACATTTTCTTTCCTGTGGCAATGCAGTACTCAAAAGGAAGGTATGTGATTATTTCTGAAAGTACATAACCAACACATGTTATAACATTAACCTGTCAACGTAACTAGCAAAGTAAAATGTAAAGAACACATTCTTTTACTAATAGTGTTAACAGAGTAGTCACCCCTCCTCCCATAGATATGGAAGTGAAAGGTTGGCAGTGGGGAACATGTAATGGAGGGAATGCCCTGGAAAAAAATGGCAAAAATATTTTCTGTTTTTTTAAAAACATCCTCCACTGCTTTTTGAGAACTAAAAACTGCACCCTGATCTCAGGCCAGTGGTTGGAAGGGGCAGGGTAAGTTTTTTATTATTTGTGCTACAGGACATGGCTCAGTCCAGACCTGGTGGAAGGAGGTCCTGCGTGAAGGTCACAGGATTGTCTTCAACAGAGATGGGACTATCAGGGTCATCAGCTGTAGTTGAACAGCAATTACCTGAAGCTGAGAACTCACCCTTTAAAAGCTCTGTATTTCTGCTTATTGTGAGGACGATGGCATTTCCGACAGGAGTCTCCATCGTCCTCATTTGCTGGCAAAGTCATAAACCTCTGTTTCCTTCTCCTCAAACCACTTGTCCTCATTCTTCTGATGCAGCCTTGGGGATGAGTGCCAGGCTTCTGGGACAATAGGTCAGCAGTGGAAGAAAATGTGAGGTCAGTTCTTCCATGCTCTCCCATAGTGGTGTCATACCGTCAAAGTAGAAGAACAGCCTTATTTACTACTATTACTTTTATGTAGAAAGCTGTTAAAAAGAAACACTACTAAAAAGAAATTGAAGAGGAAAAAAATGCACTCAAACAGGTTTTAAAAATACTATAGATCTGAACAAGAATGAATAGAACATGCTTTAGAGATGGGGGTTGGCGGGGTGATTCGGTGTTTGTATAGTGGAATTTTTTTAATCACAAGGCCTCATATATTGAAATGAAAACTGAACAGGAAACACATTTTCTTTTGATTTGGGTCAACGGAGTCCTGAGGCTGAGATTTAAAACTCCCCAGTAAATGTTGGGTTTTACAGTGGTTGGCAAAGTTATTTGCATACAACCATTGAATTAATGGGTATTTTACTTAAAAAAATAGAGAAAAATAAACATAATAGAGAATATAAATCACTCATAGCCCTTTAAAATTTATGTGGGCTCTGAAGTGAAAGTCTCTTTGTCCTTTTAGTTCCAATGCTTTTTTCCTCTGTGCTTATCCAAACATACACACACAGATGTATATATCTTATTAAAAGGGAAGGGTCATGGCATATGCATTGATTGCTAGTTTCTTTTTAAATGTACTGTATTACGTACACCTTTTAGGTCCACACATACATAGAATGTTGTTTCACTGAGATAAATACTTAGTATACTGATTGACGTTCCTAATTTATCCAGTCATTCCCCTATTGGTGGACATTTTTCTTGTTTCTAATTTTATACTATTACAAATAAAGCTAGAGTGAGTATCCTTTTAAATATTGTGAACACTTTAAAACTGTCTTAATTATCAGAACCAAACCATCTTAATTATAATAAAATGTATCAATTATAAAAATTATGGGATCCATAGGAAGAAAACAGGAGAGACAAAGGATGCACAACAAGAAGAAATCTTGTTGATCAACAATCACCTGGAGAACTCAGTGCACATTTCTTCTCTATGGAGTTTTCAGAACATTCTACATATGATATTGTAGAGGTGGAGGATGAGACATTCTAGCATGCCACGGGTCCTCCCTAAACGTGTCACCTCATGCAGGTCTCTGGTCTTAGTGTGCACTTTCAAGTATCACATGGCTTGGGAATGGTTGTAACAGCAAGAGGTGTTACTTAGGTGGACTACACCCAACAACAGACAGCTAAGGCTATGAGCTCCCAGCATAAGGTTTGTGTTGGATTTTGAGAGTAATGAAGACAAAGGTCTCAGATCCCAAATGCTGCTTGAGGAAACATACACTTTAAATTTTAGTGCCCAAAATGTAAATACAGATGGTATACACTTTACTATTAACTGACCAAGGTTCATCTTGGAGAGATTCCATTAACTTATGTACCATAATTATTTTCCGTATTTGACATCAAGTGTTTTTGTCCAATAATTTGCAAAAAAAAAAAAAAACTGCAAGTAAAACTCTACTGCAGAATGGAGATAATGCTTTATAAATTTAGATGGATTTCAGGATCGAATCTGGAAAAGACTGAATTTTATTTTTAAAAATTACATTTGGAGTTATGCTTCGCCAAAATTTATATTTTATTTTAAATGAATTCTGGAACATTTTAAACCTCACTCTACCTTACTCATGGTGCCTATTATATGTATGATCTCTCTAACTTTTCAGTTGATTGTTTAATTTTACATGTTTCTTCTCCATTAATTTTATTGTTTATGTCAGATTTCAGATGGTTGTGCGTTTTCTCAAAGTTTTAGTGACTTTATACCAGGGAATTGAAACATTAGTTTATCATCAGTCTGCTTTCAAGTTCATAATTGAATCCCTCACGTAGTATCATCAGGTAGAAACCATAAGCATTTATTAACTTCGTATCCATTGGCTTCATGGACAAGGAGACAGAGAAGAACTGCACTTGACAATATTTAATTTTAGATCATGGAAATGTGGGCATTATATTAATATTTTAATTTTTTTAATTTTATGGTTAGAGAATACCATTAAGCAAACCCATAGCCCATTTGTAGATTTTTATAGAATAAATCTATATTCTAGTTATATTTTTGTTTCTTTCTAAGGGAATGAAAATCTGTAGTGGTCTATTCAAGGTAGGTCCTCTTAATTCGGGGGCATAAATGAACAAGTCACAATAAGTAATGTTGGCTGATATTCACAACCTTTCAATTAATAGTGTATTAGTGCAGACATAATAAAAATTCAAAGTCTTAAGCTACCACAAGTCCTGCAATTTAGTTATTATGCACTTATACTTGAAATTTTATCTGCGTTTCAAAGTTGATTCCATCAGCAAAAATTATGTAATGATCCTATGCAAAATAATTGCAACTGGCTGCCTTTAAACTGGTCCTATGGTCTCCTCTTTGCCACTGTCACCAGCACTGGGAATCTTTATCTTTAACCTGTTCTATATCATTAATTTATCTTACCTGTCTGGTCCTTATAAGTCTTTTGAGTTGTTATGTGTCTCTTAAATAAACCTATTTTGTTTTATATGGTAACATCCGAGGAAAAATGTTTACTAATTGACTCAATGCTATAGTATTTCCAGTCAGTTTCAAGTAAGCACTATAGTTAAGAACATTACTTTTGGCCATCCAATGTCTGAATCACCCCTTTATGGAATGACCCATTTTAGGATCTTCATGGAAGGCAGAAGTGGAAAATGCCAGATACTATTGTCCAGGGATCCCCTGCAGCTGAAATATAATCACATGAACTAAGTTCCTCAGTCAAGTCCTCCTGCTTCAGAGACTTTGGCAATGGCAGTGATCATAATGGACTGAGTCCCAAGAGAGAAGTAGTGATGTGAAGGGTGGGGTCTAGTGACTGGTGTTAATTGTGTTGGAGGTGCAGGCTGCAGCACGTAATGTCTAACAGTGGCAACAACTGTGGTATCCTCACAGGGTCAGTTCCACAACGTAATTTTAGATGTTGCTCCTGTGCTGGGTAACCCAGGTCAGCTCTCCAAACCTCCTGATGAGTCTGTAAGCTACTCAACGGCCATTAACAAATTTCTTCTCCATTCAAATCAGTTATTTAATAGAAACTTCACTAACTGGTCTTAGCCTTTTATAAAACATTAAGAGTTACCTTTCTTCACTACAGGAGCCAGCAAATTTTTTCTGTAAAGGGCCAGATAGTAAATATATTTGCTTTTGCAGGCTATATGGCCTTTATGGCAACTACCAAACTTTGCCATTGCATTGAAAAAGAAGTTTACAATCATAAATAAATGAGCACAGTTATGTTCCAATACAACTTTATTTATAAAAGTAGAGAATGAACTGGATTTGGTCTACAGGTTGTAGTTTGTGAATGTCTGCTCTGCTACTTTAATGAGAGACCCTGTATCGGACTGGTCTTGAATCTGTTGGTTGAAATCATGCCATCCAATTGTAGCCGGCCCTGTCTTCTCTGTGTTCAACATTTTCTAACCCTAATGCCTTTATAGCACCTTTCTGAGACTTCATCCCACATTGACATTACTAACTATGCATGTTCTACTACTCCTAACTCTCAAAATAAGTGTTTAGCTTATGAATTTATAAAAAGCAATATCTCTTCTATAACAGAAACATAATTTCTAAAATAATTTTCAAAATGTAATTCATCTTTGAATGATGAAATATAAATGGCAATACATTCTTACATAAGAAGACTGTTTTGAATTTAATAATGTAGTAATAATTAGGTGACAATTTTAATTTCATGGGGCTGATATTTCTGTAAGCATACCGGGAACATGCTGTGTAAATGAGGATTATGACAACCATTGAGGATACATTAAAATAAATCTAAGACACAAGATGGTTATGTAATTTTAACAGAATCAATTCTTTGAAACATGGATTAGAATTTCTATTACAAGTCTGCAATGCTTAATTAAATCGTATGATTGTGTCATCTTAAGACTTAAAATATTTATTAATGTATCTGCACTAGCATATTGTTAAATTGAAGGGTCCTGATTACTGGCCAATACACTTATAGGGATCATTTGGCATAACAGAAAACACTCTATTGGTGTTTTCTTAGTTTCGTCACTTAAACCACTTAGCAAAAATGGGAACAGAATACTTCAGAAAACTCTCCTGAAAGACTTTGCATTGCACAAGATGAGACTCTTTGCTCTGGATAGTTCAGGCTCTGTTCTGATTTGAAAAGAAAACAGGTTAGGATGATACTGTAGGAAATTCTCTTCTAAAGAGCCAGTTCTTTATTGGGCTCTCATGTTTCTCTTACCCTGGAGAACAGTACTGGACTGCCTTTGTTTTCAACTATATTTAAGGACATTTGTAGAGCAAACAGCTTTGAGAGTTAGAGCAAAAGGCAGCTTTATTTACTCTTCAGTATGATAAAGATAATGTCTTCCTTCAGGGCAAAGGTCAGGAAAGCTTGTTTACTGCCCATTATAAAAGATTAGGTTTCCCTCATCCCAAGGTTTTCTTCCTATAATGTGGCCCACTACATGCATAAGCATCTTTGCATCACCCTGTGTCATTAATCGTGCTCCATATCTGTCCCAGGAGTCTTATGTTTGTTTTTTTTTTTTTTTCCAGCATCCAAGAAACCATGGGAGGCTATTTTATTAGCTTATAAATAGTGTAAAAAAAATCTGGGATCCTACATTTTATTTCGTGAGAGTTGAGAATAGATCAAACATCATGAAATATAATATATATGTAGAATCTGAGATTTTTTTTATCCTGCTTGAAAACTAACAATATATATCTAGTCATCTATCTATAGCTAGATATAAGTAGATATATGTCTATTTTCGAATGGCATGAAATAGAATATATGCTGTCATTATTAATAATTTTATAAAAAGACTTGCAATTGCATTTTTCAATTGCTCTTTGGAACAATAAAATTAAGATATTTGATTTTGTAACGTGATTTATGCTTTATTCAAAAACGCTTTTGTCCTTTAATTAAAGCATATCATGTGAAAAGCTATCTGTTAAGCGAGATAAATAAAAAAGTAGAATTGTTCCCACCCTTAGACAAGTGAAAGTTTAGTAGAGAGAGACACTTAAGTGAGCATGTATAATATACATTTCTAAGTATTATAATAAAGATGTACTGTTGGACACACTTATTGGACAATTGAATGCCAATATTGGACGATTTAATGTCTAATTCTGCCTGGAAGATAAAGAGGTTTTACAGAGGAGTCCTCTTAGAGCAGAGAAGCTAAAGGTAAGCCATGGAGTATGGAAATACTTTTCTAGAAAGATAAGAGCAGGAATAGATTTCAGGGATTGAAAACAGCACATTGCCATGATTTATTTTGTGTAGCTAAAGCTATACTACATAGGAAAGAAGCCAAACATCTGCTGGCTTTGAATGCCAAGGAAAAAAGGTTAGAATTTATCTGGAAGGCAAGGGGGAGCACATAAAGGATTTCGAGAAGCAGAGTGACATGCTATCTGTCTCTCTATTATGGGCGGAAGTTTCTTCCCTCCAGTTCATGTTTTGAAGCACTAACCGCCAACATGACTGCATTTGGAGATAGGGCCTTTAAGGAAGTAATTAAAGTTAAATGATGTCATAAGAGCGGGGCCTTAATCCAATAGAACTTGTGTCCTTATCAGAAGAGAAAGAGACACTGGAAAGGGGTCCTGCACAGAGAAAAGGCCATGGTGAGGACACAGTGAGAAAGTGGCCACCTACAAGCCAAGGAGAGAGGTCTTAGAAGAAACCATCCATGCTGGCATCGTGATCTTGGACTTCCAGACTCCAGAACTGTCAGAAAATAAATTTCTATTGTTTAAGCCACCAAGTCTTTGGTACTTTTTATGGTAGCCCTAATAAACTAATGCATCCTCTTTATGATTTTTCATAGGACTTATCAGAATGTTACATATCCTATACATATTTTATTGTCTACTATCTTAAACATATACATTCTTTTAGAGCAGGGGCTTTTTGTTCTTATCACTCACTGAGGCAGCCTCAGTGCCTAAAACAGTGCCCAACACATAGTTGGTACTTTTTTAGTATTTCTTGGTAAGTGAATAGAAGCCATGTGGAATACAAATTATAGACAAAAAAGCTTGAGATTGGGGTCAGAATACTCATTAGAAGCTATTACAATTCATAGATGTGACATTATGATGGTCTGATCAAACACATTCTTTGAGATAGGAATATAGAAATAGATTTGGAAGAGATTATGAATTTATTTTAGAACATTTCAAGTTTGAGATACCAGCAAGACATCTACATGGAGACTTCTAGTTAACAGTTGGATATAGGGCTCAGGTGTTCTGATAAGAAATTGGCTAACATTAGAGAGTCATGAGTAAGTAAGTGTTAGACAAAGCCATGGCCAAAATTGAGACTGCCCATAGAGAGGTCAGCTGAGTAGAAAATGCATTCTTTTAAAATGCCATATCTAAAAAGGAAGAGAGAAAAAGAACCTGAGAATAAGAAACCAGAGAGGCAGAGAAGCAGGAGGAAGAATAACCAGGATTAATGCATAATAATTTCTTTTTTCAGAAATGTTTGTATAGTTTATATAAAGCAGAGGATACCTAACCAGTCAATATTTCAATTCCAATTTTCTGAGAAAATTTCTATGACACATTTTAGCCTACCTTGGAAGTGGAAAAGGAGAAATTACTTCATCTTAGATCTTGAGAGATTATGTGTTCTCATCACGTTGGGTTGGCTATAAAGGAAGCCCATTTAAAAGACTCAACTAGAGCCCAAACAACCAAATCCACACTTCAGAAATCCTGAATTCTTCCAAGCCAAATTGTCAGTGAAAAAAATCACTTCAAGTATCTGTTTAAAACCTGAATTATTCTCTTTCAATATGTTTACAAAATCCTAATGCTAACTGTGAGGTTCTTAAATACCAAACCTCATAAAAGCCATTGTCTTGGATTGATGTTCAGAACATAGTGATCTTGAGATGGCCAGCTCTCTCGGGACAGGAGGACTGAGCAAATGAAAATAGACACAGTGAGAAGAGAGTAGAAATGTTTTGGGTAAGTTAGTCAAGCTTCAGGACTTGAAAATCTGAGTAGTTTCATGAAGAATGCCTTAGCGGGGTCTGTCTATGTCAGGAGCTCTAGGAGAGATCCTCCTTTGAGGACTCAGTGAGAATCTACTTCGATCGGGATGGATATTTGGATACTGTCCTTTTGGAAATGCAAGTTTCCTGGTGAAGACATGAAATGTCTTAATTGTAAAATCCTTTCTGACCAGATTTGACCCATCTATTTTCCTGTCAGCTTTACCTTGCACATCACCATGTTATTAATATACCATTTGCTGACATTTGGCCTGATTTTTGTTAAAATTCAATTTCTCCTGGTTCTTTTTCTGCCCCTGACCTGAAACCTGTCATTTGTATCAATAGCATTATATTCTTTTTATATGCTATGACATGTGGTCTTGCAATTATCCTTAATACTTGCCCCATATTAAATTATCTTAATGTTTTTAATTCCTCTACCTCCCTACCTCTCTCACATTTTGTGCATAGCATCTGTAGATTGGTAGTCATCTAAGATTGGACGTCCATTGAGGTAATTTTGGCAAGTATTTTTCAAAGACACCACTACATAAAAAGCGGTAGACAAGTAAAATTATTGTTGGCTCTTTGCCATGAGAAAAATGTACAGAGTTGTCCACAAATACCAACTCAGACCTCATAATATTTCTGTCAAATGAGGTGTGAAACAGGCACAGATATACATCAACTAACACAGAGTGACTTTGGGTATTTTATTTTACCAGAAACATAAGAGTACCTATGCTTTAAATCATGAAACACTGAATATTTGAGTCCATGTATTAATGAAGTCTTTTTTCTAAATTGCAAGGGAAGTTTCAAGGTTGATAGATCTGCGCTTCTAATAAAGTATTAATAACAGTAAAGTTTTACAATTGGAACATAATGCTTATAATTTTAGTGTTTCTGAAGACAGCAATATTGAAATTTGTCCCAATAAATACTTCAATAAAATAGGCTATTTTGAATTGGAAAATGTTGGACAACCTCAGGAATGTGTCATTGCATTTTTTTTTAAGATTGCTGTAGTACTTCTGATTCCTCTCCCTGATGTTTATGCACTTGACTATAAAAGATTCTTTTTCATTATTATTATTTATAGGTGTTTGTGTTGAAATATTTCTTTTTTAGATCGGAGTTCTTCAATAGTAAAATTTTAGTCTATTCTGTGTAATCACATCACATCTGGCCCTTTTTCATAGGCATAAGTCATTTGTAATTACCATATCAACATCTGGGACTTATAAAATATGGGCTTGATATGTACTACTTTTTAAATTGCTTATTTTTATCATCTTATGATGCTAATTTTTAATGATACCCTGGGATGTCCACTCTAGATCCCTGGATTTATCTCTTGGATTAGCATAAGAAAAAGAGCTGAGCATGAGGAATCTTAGAAGATTCTTAGAGGCTGAGCCAGTTATTGAAGGTTTTTTAACAGCCTGTATGTAAGGTCAGGTGGGTGTGATAAAAGGCACAATCTCCAAGAACCAGTGTGACTCTTTGAGTACCCTCATGTGGCCCTGTCACTAAGCCAGGAGGGGGAGATTTCAAGGCCCCTCCAGGAATCTCCTGATGGGCCCTGATGATGGCTGGGTGGTCCAAAACTTAGACTCAGGGTAGAATCTCTCGACTGCCTCCCTCTTCCTTCTAGAATTCTTTTAGATGATTTTAAAATCCATTTCAAATGTCATTTTCCTAAGAAACATGAAGAAAAATGTGTTCATCCATATTATCAAAGTTTCGATTAATTTGTACTTCAAATTCACGACATACAGTTTCAGAATATATCATGTAGTTTTCTAATGCCACTGCATTATATTGGAGAGATTTATTTGAAACATTTAAATAGGTGCAATGAATACAAATTTCCTTTGTAGCTTCTGATACTATTTGATATACTTCCCAACATCTGTCACATGTTGGCCACTGATTATATTTGTTCAGTGAAAAAAATGTTGATTGCTTACCTAAAAAGTGCAAGGAACAAGTGATTCAAGTGTGATAGGAGGCAAAACCTTAATGTTTATTTTTTCATTTTTAAAATTCAATTTAACTTTATTTTTTTCTCAGCTTTATTAAGGTATAATTGACAAATAAAATTATATATATTTATGGTATACTACATATTGTTTTCATATATTTATACATTGCAAAAGGATTAGATCAAGCTAATTAAAATATTCATCACCTCACATACTTATTTTTTTGTGTGGTGAGAGCATTTAAGATCTACTTGAAAATTGCTAAGAGAATAGAACTTTATTTTCTAAATGCAATGAATTTTATGCTGTATGTAGGCAGTTGAAATTTTAAGGAATATATTTAGAACTTCATTGTTTCTGACATGTCACTGAGTCAGTTGCAATAATGACAATACCTGCCTCACACACTAATGAAAATGAGAAAAATTTTTAAATATTCTATTTTTGTCTAAGTGCTGCTTCTTTCCAAAGGCAATAAAGACTAAGATACTTAAGAACTCCCAAGTTTAATATACCATACTGATTTTTTCAAAACTATTATAACAATAGTTTTAATTAATTTTTACAGATTATTATTAATAAGTGACAACAAAGTTTATCTGGTCCAAAAGTAATCTGAACTCTGAGGAACAATACAAGGCAAATGTCAGTTAGGCATCATCCTCCTACCTGCTAGCATGACCAGTTAGCCCTCCATAAATGGCTGAGTGATGAATAGGTTCAGATACTTATAAATGCCACTAATTAACTATTTTAGGGCCAATATCCATCTAAAGTGTAACCCCTGTACTTCTGCTATGCTCTGAAAGAAGAAATGACTGGAACACAAATATCCAAATACAGGATCTACAGGGCAAATCTACTGAGCCTGGGAACTGCTCCAGTTAAGATATTGGGCTTGGCTAAATCAAAATTTAGCAAAGAGACTGAAAGTCTTTGTGGATGTGAAACAAATGACCCTAAAAATCACACATGGGCTAAGTTAAGTAAGGGTTTGTTTGTTTTGTGTTTAGAGGCAGGAATCTGAGAAGTGAGGAAGTTTCAGGTCAAATGGTGGTAGCACTGGGGAGTTTCAAAACTTCAGGATATTGACAAATACACAATGCTTCTTTGAGGGATCTTTTTGGGGCTCAGGAAGTATAGGTGACAGTTGATGTGGTGGGGATAAAAAAATGCACAAATGTACAAATGAATCTGCTTAATTTTTTGACCTTGAGATGGTTGGCTAGGAAGAAATGCAAGCTAAAAGCTGAACTCTAAATTTTACCCATTGGATGTGATTGTTGAATGATATCTAAAGGTATCTGAAGAATTATCATTATTTTTCTCAAATGAATTACATTTGTGCAAGGAATTTCAGCTTTGAGAGAAACTAACACTATTTACTAGTAGAAATTTAGGGATTAACTTGATTGCAAATGAAGGTCAACACAATCTGCAGTGCTGTGTACTTGTGTGCACTGACAGAGATGAGGACATACTCCAACAGGTGGATGGTGAAACAAAGCTGTGCTTGGTCTGAGACACTAAGGTCTTGAGAATTCCTGAAAGTTACAGCTCTGAGTTTTCCACCTCTCTGTCATAATGGGATTGACCCTTCAGGAGTGTGAGGCAGGTGGGTGGAGAGTCCTGACTGCCACCCTGCCCCACTCCAGTATCTTCTGCAGAACTCAAATGCAGACTGCTCTGCTGGGCTCGGGAAAAAGGAGAAAGAACCGTTTTGATTCCTGCAAGTGGAATCTTAGCTTTCTTCTTGCCCATGCTACCAACTCATTTGAAGCTAAGAAAAATTTTCTTAAATGCATATTACGTGATGGAGGATACAGGATGACACTGCTAAACAATCAGAAGAAAAAAAGAATAAATGCTGTGTAAAAAAGAAATCACCAAATCACAAGTGATCACCACACCTGGGGTAAATAGTTTCGCTCAGCTTCAAAAGCTGGAGTGGTGCCCTAGAACCAAACACATAGGCAATAGGAAGATGGAGAAAAACAAGTAGAAAGTGATGAATTTTTTATGTTTATTATCTTTGTTTTTAGTCTATAATTTACTTCCTTGTCAGTTTTATAATTTAATTTTTGTAACGGCTGTGTTTAAGAACCAGCTTGCAAGATTCCTGAAAGTTGAGCAATCAGCTCTCTGCAGTACATCCATTTATCATAGCTCTGCCTGGTGCAGACAAGAAAGGAGATGAAGCTCAAGAGATAGAGCTCCCAGATTGTATGGAAAGAACCAAGATGCTGTCTGGAGAAAAAGAAAATCTCCAAAGTGAGAATTGGGATGTTTAGCCATGTGAACCCCAATTTGGAGGGGCAGCAAAACACCTTTCTTCCTTCTGATTGTTGTGACTTCTCCCAGAACTGTAACTGAAGTGCTACTCACGAACCCCGCTGAAGGAGTAACGTTTTACAAGGTTATGCGAATTGTAGAAACAATACATATGGTTCTCTGCATTGGTTTGAATTCACTTGAACAAATTACTGAAATGGAGAAAAAGTGCCTTTATTTGTGGTAGAAATTATGTTTTAAGATGACAAGTCCCTGACTGCTACCAGATCCCACTCTTCAGTCTGAAAATGAGCTCCTATAAATAACTGAAATCTGAGAGAATCGAATCAATTTCAGAGTACTTGTATATCTCTTATACTTATCTTTGTGTGTTTGCCTGTAATCGTTCAGTGTCTAGACGTATTTATTCCAGTAAATTAAAATGTAAGTTGACTTCTATTTGGGAATCATATGAAATGATGTGAATTGGATGAAAAATGTGTTACTAATTAAAATTTCATTCACGAAATTCTATACAACATGTTCATAACATAAATAGCTGCTTGTTTTAATTTTCTCAAGTTAATCTAAATTAAAATGAATCGCAGTAAAACTGAGGCTGTAAAATATTTTTATCATGCATTTTATGCTAACTGTGGATGCAGTAAAATATGCATAGAATGGCACACCAGGTTCTAACTAAATATTTCTCAAGCAGCATCTGTTACACAGACATTTATAAAGATTCTGCATCAATATTGTATGTAGTCTATCTTAAGAGGAAGTTCTTTGATGCTCTCATTGTTGATTCTTGTAATCCCATTTATCCTTCTCTGTCCTTGTTTATTTCTAGTTAACAGAGTTCTCTCTCCTCTTTTTCCTTCAGTTTACTTGCTGAATTTTTCATAATATCCAAGATATATTCAGAGTTTTAAAAAAAATATATCAGTGGAAAAGTCATATTTTTTCAGTATCATATGTGACTTTTCTTTTTTTGTTTTGCAATTGACTTAAGTAAAAATGTATTCATTTTGGGAAAAAAATTGTGGTTAATAATGGATTATTATTTGGTACAAATCGACAGTGTATAAAGACCCTGTTTCTGTATAGAAAGTGCCAGCTTCATGAGGCAGGTTATATTTGCCTTGGAGCTAACATCCTGCTTTAAGCTGTGACCTCTCAAAGGGCATTCACATTTGAAGGTGGAGATTGCTCCTTAGATGAATACATCCTGAAGGTCCAAAAGAATCAGCTATAATGGTGGAGTGATAGGCAGCGGGGTTGCTATTTTGATAATGGAGTCCTACTGATAATGGGTCCACTTAAATTAAACAGCATTTATAGTGCCGTACTCCTCCCACAAATGAGGTCACACTCGTCTGGGACCCGATTCTGTGAGCACTGAGTTGAACTGGCTAGAACACAGTGAGCAATGGGGTCGGGAAAGGATATAAGAGCATATTAGCAGAGATTGGCCTGCTTGTCCTGTTGCATAACTGTGTTACATTGCACTTTCCTGGTCATGAAATGAGTAGTTCTTATTTTTTTCAGTTATCAGTATACTTTTTACATGATCTATGTTGCAGTGACTATGAGTAGGCTTTATTATTATGTCCTCCTTGCTGGCATTGCAATACAGCCCTGGGAGGCTGACTCGAGAGAGAGATTGCTGATCAGTTGAATCCAGATGTGATTCCCTTCCTCTAGACAATAATCAGAGATGCACATAAACAAATATGTAGGTTGTGAAGACTGCTCTTGCAGAAGTTATTGTGTGTATGTGAACTATATTTTACATAGTACATATTTATTTTTTCTAGGCAATTTTTTGTGGATGTCAAATACAAATACAAAGAATTAGCAGATATCCCCTCAAATATTATAATATCTCCCCATGAAGACCATATGGCTATGAAGAAGAAATATATTAATACATTAATGTGCAATAATTAACTGTTTCTTATGCTCCCGTGTAGCTGGGGAGGGTTTTTACAACCACTGGTGAGTCCGTTGCATGAATGAGAGATATTAATAGTTTCTTCCTGTTCTATTACTGAAAATGCATCATTGTGTCTGGATATACTGTTTACAAAGTTAACTAGACAACATCTGGCTGTAAGACCTAGGAAGTCAGGAGCCTTATCTATTTAACTCACCCCTCTACGCAGTGAGATGCTAATAAATGTTTAATGGACTGAAAAAAAAAAATCAAGCCCTAACTTGTAGTGTTGCTGATTTCTGTGGTGTAAATTTCCCCACCATAGCTGATTTCAAGTTACCAATATGATGACATTTGGTGTTTGCACAGAGTTGAGAAGAGATGTACACACATGGCTGTCAGAAGTCTGCGGGCCCTGGCTCTAGGACACTATAGCCTCTAGTCCCAGTTCCTACCCTTATCCCTCACATACAGAAAGTGCCACCAAATAAATATTCAATAAGTGAATGAAAACAGGTCAGTGCAAATCTTCCACCACCACTGGAAAAGCAACTCAAGGTATATGTGTCATTGGTGAGGGAACATGGCATCTCTACATGTGGGTGGCACGTTTTGGTTTAGATTCCTATCCAGCCTTGAAGAATAAACAGTTGACATCAAATTGTACAAACATTTGTCACATAATGAAAAACAGCTAGGTTCTTGTAAATAGCTATTCTAACTCAGCTATTCTCATTCATCTAAAAATTATTCAGTATTATAATGTAAATTAATAGGGGTATGCCATTTCAAAGCAGAAATGGTCTATATTTTAACTAGTTTACGTGTTTGAACTTGTAATTGAAGTGAGATAATTAAATTGGGGAGACTAGCATTTGTAGACATCACATTTTTTTTTCTTTTTAGCTCTTACTAAGGACAGGCAATGTTAATGGAAATCACTGGTCAGTAGATTAGTTCATTTTATTTAATATTGACCAAGTGCCTATGTGCAAAGAAGTCATATTTTAAATTTCCTTAATATCCATCGATAAAGATTTCCCCCTGAACTGTAATGGCAAATAGTATTTGTCAAATGTTTTCAGAATAAATGCCTAGTCTCTCATACAATTTTATAACATTATTTGGAAAGAAAAGTTACACCACTTTTTTTCCCCCTTTAGGAGTAGAACTGATTTTTTATGACTTCAAAACACGTATTTTGACTACAAAGCGTTTTTTAACTTCTCTGCATTAGATAATAGAAATCACTGCTGTTCGTCGTCTCCCGGCTCTGTTCTTCACTTTTTAAAAGCTCCCTGTAGGTGTTCATGTTCACTGGTATTTTCTTTCAACAATTCCTGTAAGTTATCCTTTCTTTGTGGACAAGTAAGAGTTTGCAAAACTTTACACCCTTATTCTTCAATTAAATACCGACATGGAATGGCGGTGTCGAGCATGCTAATCAGCGGGACCTCCCTGTGGGAACCTGGGCTGGAAGGCTGGTTCACAGTGAAGGCAGACAGCGCTGTTGACACTGGCTGTCAAAAAGGCTTCACGTCTTTGAAAGGAAATCTTAATCTTCTTTATTCATGTGTGAACAGGTCCAGGCCCCCAGCCCGCGACGCGTATGCATTGGCTGTTTAAACGACAGGTTGCTAGGCTTTGGGGGAGAGTCTGTTTGCCTGCGTCTACTTCCCCCAAATGGATGAGGACTGAAAATTAAAATCTGTCTGACACAGACATGGCTTTTCTGTCTCTGTTTGAAGAGACATGGCAACCCAGGGCGAAATGAAAAGGAATTTTATTGAGCGCAAAACCACTCAATGTTTAAATGTTGGTTGCAGGAACTGAATGGCGATTTGGGGCAACTGGTAGATTGTTTATTGACAGTGGAAAGGCTGTCAATCACGGCACAAAGGCAAAATTTGTGTCAGGAAAAAAAAAAAAAGTGCTTTTCTAGTAGCTGAACTCCTGTTTCCTGTTAACATGCTCAGCTCCACAAATAAAAAGCTTTTTTGCTTGAAGTTTCCAAGCAGAAAAATTTCAGAATAACAGAGATGATCTGGGTGGCACGGTGTAAAGCTAAGTTATCCCCCAAAGACCTCCTACACAGTTTCTCCATTGCATTTGAAACTTCTTCCTCTTGGTGATATCTCTTATTTCTGCATTTGTTACAAATAGAAAACAGAAGAAGCAAAGATGTAATCACCAACTGGAAATCGTCGAAGACATTTAAGACAATACGTACTGTACCATTTTAAAAACCTAGTACAAAAAGATCTTAGACATACATTTGATTTTATTTCAAGAACTCATTTATTTCTAGGAATTTGAAATTTTCTTGAGTGCTCTTTTAGATCATTTTTGAAACATTTTCATTGCTGGTAGTGTATATATATATATATTTATATAAGTAGTAAAGAAAGAAAATTAGTAATGTAAACAAGGATCTTCAAAATAAGTTTTGACTCTATGTTCCCAGAGAAATCTTAGGACATGCAGGGAATATATATTACATTAACCTCGTGAGTAGTCAAATGCATTTCTTCATTTAGTGTAAAAAAAATCAAGATTTGAGATTGTATTAGATAATAATAGATTCCAATAAAGTCTTTTATTCTCTGAGTATTTCTTAGACTTCTATATACCTAAAGCAAACTTTCTCTACATATGTGAAGATAATAAGGCTGACTTACCAGTAAGGAGATACATATTTGCTATTCTAAGGGGATAGTAGCCTTGCTCTGTTGGGTGGACACGTCAACCCAATCCCTTTTGGATTCACACCGTGCATCTGTCAAGTGAATGTTCAGAGATATGGGTTCTGTCCTTGTCAAGGGAATGGAGCAAAGCTAAAGGAAAGGTCAGTGAAAACCTTCTCTTGTGATTTTTGGTTTTAGGGAGTGCTAATTAATCATACCATTACTCCATATCAACTCTGAACAGTTTGATAAAGAGTCACAGGTTGGGATAAAAAGTTTGGCAATGCCAGTTTGGTGAACAAGGTTTATTCCTAAGTCTGAATCAAGTTTTTCACTATTTCCCTTTCTTCTCTAGTATTTCCCTGAATAGATCCCAGTGTTGATGAAATTCTTGATTTATGGCCCTGAGAAGACATACCAAGTGGGTAAGTAAGATGTCACTGATAACTGAAGAAATTTTATAGAAAGGGGTCTGGCATGGGTTGGGGTGAGGAGGCAGGAGGGATATAGCAAGCATCCTGGGAATATTTTAGTTGGCTTGAGCAGCCATCAGAATCACGGGAAAATTGAATGGATACCCACCAATTTGGCCATTTTCACCCGTAATAAGAATAACAGTGGGAGAATTGGAGTCATGTGCCTGAGGTGTCACAGCCCCCACTTGGAGAGGACTGATACCGGATTTCCTGAGTCCTGCCTGTCCCCTTCCCTCTGATAAAGTTTTTCTCCTTAACCAAACTTTAGTAAGGCTCCTTTGAGCCCTCTTCCCATCTAGGCCTGGACCTTGGGCTTCAGTGCTGGTCGTTTTTGGACCTGAATTGCCCAGTTTTAGCAATAATCCTGCTAGGTCAGTTTAGAGAGAATCCCTTACCCTTGACATCTGATACTCCTTGATATCTAATCAAATTCCTCATTTCCCACCATCCCACAGTGACATCTGATCACCTTGACCTGCCTTCAGCAAGAATCCCATTAATTCAATTTATCATAACAAGAATTCCCCTTGCCTTTGATGTCTCCTCTTAGTAAAGTTTTTCCTCACTGATCCCCAGCCTCCCCGCCCCTCAGCCTGCTCCTTGGTTATAAATCCCCACTTGTACTTGTTGTCTTCAGAAATGAGCCCAGTTTTATACCTAGGTCTATTTCCACCTGTTGTAACAGCTCCTGAATAAAATCTGTTTCTACCACTTTAACTAGCTATCAGCTCTGTTTTTCTGTAACACCACTACCTCGAGCATCTCTCAGTGGGAAGAGGTAAGAACACCACCCTGTCTAACCATAAAGCAGAGAATTATTTGATCCACTACTCTGAGGAGGTCACCAACACTCTAGAGGGAAGGTGGTTTTCTATGCAGAGTCTCAATGCTGATAACAACTGCAAGGTGTGGACTACAGTTATTGCTAGAAACAGAACCATAAAGGACTGAAAGGTCCTTGAAATTTTCCACAGCCCCTCCTCCAAACTGCAAGAGTAAAGAAAATGTAATGGCCCATGCATACATATTTCCTCAGGAACCAGGAGCAGCAGAGTTACCACGTCTCCATGTTGGCATTTTGGATTATTAGCTTTGGGTAGTTTAAAGCTACTAAATCACCTTGAGCTTCAAAGAGGCCCCAAAAATCATGAATGTAAATAATGTTAATACAGTAATAATAATGTGGACTCCCTGGGGATTAGGAAGAAATATTTTAAATTCCAGAAAACAAAAAGGTCCTTGAAACATAGATTTCTCTTTAGTGTCGGAGTGTGGGGAGGGAATGTTGTTTAACCAAACTGTTCGCTGCCATTCAATTTCTTTGTTCCACTGCTGTCACTGCACCCTTCAGGTGTTCTTAGCTGCCATCACTCCTTGCTCCCTTAAAATCATAATTCACTGTGTTATTATAGAGGACGGGGAGAGGTTTGCAGCCTTGGACAGGAAATCACTCTTGTCTCTTTTCTGGAACTATTACAACTGCTGTTTCTGGGCCCATTGCATCTTTCTCCATCCTCAAGGAAATGGAAAGTTTTTGACTGATGTGATGACCCTAATTTCTTTGGATTCTCTAGAGTTTAGCCTCTGGTTATAATTCAACCTTAAAAAAGTAACCCAGCATTTGAAGTTGTCTATAGCATTATTATTGATTCCATCCCATTTTGCAAAGGTTACTTTATTTTCTCCATCCTGGACCTTTCAAAGACCTTCTGAGTAGTCACATTGGAGACAATAATGAAAATCAAAATAAACTACCCTAAACTGCAAATGCTATAATGGTAAAAAATTATATTAGGTTTTTCATGTTTCAAAGTTATTTTTCTTAAAAACAAAACTAAATATGAACTTCTGTGTATTTCAAAATTGTAGACTGTAATAGTCAAATAATTTTTTAACCAAAATGATAATATCACTAAGTATGCCTCTGTAGGAAATGATCCTGAACCCTCCCACCCCTTCCCCAGAATCCTCTGAACAACAATCCTGTGAACCAAAACACAAACATTTTATTCTTGGCCAATTACCATATTTATTTGTTCAGTTGGTTACTTATTTATATTTTTTGACCCTTGGTATCCATTTTTTATCATGGCTTCCATCAATACTTTCCCCAGTGCCATAGGGCTTCTTTGGTTTCTACTGTCTCTACTCTCACTTGGGAATTTCCTTAAAGTTTTATTAAATAATACACTGATTTTGATGCTGCCAAATATCAGGTCCTAATATGGTCAGGTTTCTCTTGCTTTGTGAGTCGATAGCATCATTTGTCAGATTCTTCAGGTATCCAGTTGATCCTTACAGAAGTCCTACTGAATACTGAAACTAGGAAAGACGTTCTTCCTCTGTGTACCATGGGAAAAAGGCATGAATAAATAACTCTGATCTAAGGTCTCATGACCTAGTGATCAAACTCTCCCATAGAGAGTTTTAGACAGGTCCTTGGCTTTTCTGGTTGTTTTTTGTTTTGTTTTGTTTTGTTTCCAGTCACAAGAACAGTCTCATTTAAGTGATTCAGAAGTCTTACCTTAATATTATAATTTCAGTTTTTATCCAGTGGAATGGTCCTCCCTTCCCCCAGGTCACTTTAGACTTAACAGCTTGAGATAAGGGAAGGGTGTGTCCTCTCCTTACCTGGCTCTGCCCTCTCTACTACCTGAAGTTGCTATTGGTGGGGAGTTGCTAGGGATGGCTGAGTGAGGGGTTAGTCGAAATTTGGGGTGCTGGCTCTTACACCATGGGCCATTCTCATAGGTTACATTGGTGATCAGAGTGGGAAACTCTGGATACATTTCCCTTAGCCCAGCAGGACTTCCTCAGGCTGCCATTTCCACAGTCTTTCCATACCTAAACTTTCATTCACCCCTTCAGATCCAAGGGCTCAGAACCTCCAGAGGTGCATTCTGGGCTCTGACATGTGTCATAAGCTCCCAAACAATTCAAATCTGAAGTTATACTTGAGATCTATGGATTTAAACCCAAGAAACATTTTTTAGACCCAACCTCTATACTTCACCCCTGCACTTCAAAAAGCAAAATATCACTTGTATGATATGATTATCTTCATTACCAAAGAAAGCACCCAGCTTCTCATTCTAAAACATCTACATTCAGGTTAATGGTGATTCTGCCACCCTCTCATAAAAATGTGTCTGTTTGCAGTCTATATTTGAATATTTAAATTGCTGGTTTGGGTAGCTTTTTGAAAGCAAATGTCTTGCAATTTTTAATCCTCCCTGCTGAATTTAATTGCTTCAACCTCCCTTAATTCAGTAAATTTTTTAAATAGTTAAAATCTTTAAAAAGTGTCCTCAGTAAGGACACTCCAAAACTAACAACTTGTTGTTTGGTGCTGCAAAAAGAATTTAACTCTTCTGTCAACTAAGGAGAGATTCAACTGCATAGTTTTGGCTTCTATAAAGTAAGTGAGGCCAAAGAGAAGTGATCAATTTAATAGTAAGTCACAAGAAATCCATATTTGACCAAGAAACAATATCTACATCTTTTACCCAATAAAAATGAACATCAGAGGAGCTATGACTCATTTAAATCAGGTGTCCTCACAGATGATCTTCTTAACTGGTAAAGGTTGTTAAGATTAATTGACTAGGGATACCAAGGAAACCTCACATGCCATAACAGCCTTTCTGGAAATGCCAAGTGAGCATAAATCTTGTTTCATTTAATATTGTGTCTTCTAAAAGATATTGTCAATGTGACAGCAAAGTGCCCTATTAGAGGCAGCCCCAGTACTGTTTATTTTCCCAAATGTGGGTTTGCAGTGAGCATTTAAAATACCTCAAACAAAGGCAAAAGAAAAAAGGCTGTATATACACATGGCTCTTTCCATATGGTACTAGGCTATACATGACTTTAAAAGCATATAAATTGCTGGCAAGCTTAAAAGTTGCTTGATCATAATTTTGTAGACAGCTGGACCGAATTGTTCAAATGCTCACTCTTTGGTCAAAACTTCAAATGAGAATTCACGATTTGTCAAATCAGAATAATTCTGGAAAAGAAAATACAATAAGAAATCCACTGAGTTCAAAAACAAAATGGAAACTGTGGTTCCTGGCAGGGACAACTCAGGCCGGATACATTTTATAGAGCAAATCAAGATCTGGCTTCTGGTTAAGATGACATCAACATGAAAAGAATGAATATAGGTCATGGGATGTCTGAGCAGGCGTTGTCAAAGGAATGCAGGCCACAGAACACCCAGACATTTGTTGCGTTAAAAAGCAGATCAGTCATATGTCATCCCTTTCCCAAGCTTTCCTTCCTTTTCTGTCTTCTCATAACAGCCCCTCTTTCACTTATAGACATCTGCTTTTTTGCAAAAATAAAATTTGGGTTGTTTTCAGAGATGGTTGGGTTTGAGCCCAAAGTCATGCCAAGCCTGACCCAGGGTGCACTTCCTCAGCAAGAAGGATGCTTTTTCTGGATGAACCAGACTGCTCATTGATATACAAAGAAACCAGCCCTCAAGTATCTCATAACATCTTAGATAATGCTATACATTACTGGGTACTTTTATGGCAGCAGGAGACCCAAACAGTGAACTAATCCCTCTGAATCCATAAACCTTTGGAGCCACCTTAATTGGCAGTGGCAACCTGTACATTTCAGATGAAGGCTAATTGTTCTTCCTTGGTGATCATCGGTGCATATTGCTATTCGATATGGCAATTATCCAACAGCTATCTGTTTTATTTCTCTAACTGTGTACAATGGAACTGCTTATTTCTGAAAATGGGGAGAGTTGAATGGTCTCAGATACCCCACCCCAATATCAACAATGAGGAAGGATGCAGTGAATTCCTCTGTAAAGGCCTCAGGGTGACCATGTCTTCCTGGCCCTCCTTTTCGGGTTGTTGTATGGTTGAGCATAATTCTTTGTGGCTTTTCACAGGCATAATGTTCAGTTCTTCCAGCAACACACAAGTGGCATTGATAAGTAAGGAATCCTCTCCTTGCTAAGTAATCAGAAAGAGGAAAAAACTACCGTGAGGAAAAAACTACCGTAAAGAAAAATGGGAAATGTGGATATTAAATAGAGGATAATCTCATGTATTGTCACTTAGTTTGTGCCAGTGCTGGGCACAGTATTTTAAGCCTTTCATATGCACTATTTCTCTCAGTTAATAAAATACTAATGAGATAGGCACTTACTTTCCATATTTTATAGATGTGAAGAATGACATATAGAGGGTTACCTTGTTTAAGGTCATGCTAGTAAGGGACAGAGCCACTACTTGATTCCAGAGTTGAGTCTTTTAAATATGATGCCCAAATATGGTTATTGATTATATAATAACTTATGTAGAAAGTTCTGTGAGTATAAGCTTTGGCTTATTAATAATTTTTTTTAAAAAATTTCATCTGCCGCTTAGGTTGGTTGTGAAGACAAAATAAAATAAAGCATAATTCCTGGCTTAATAAATAGTAGTTATCATCATTTTAGAAGAAATAAGACAATTATCTCCAAAAGGGCAAGAGTAACAGTCTTGTTATCTAGATTATTGTTATTGGAAAGAATAGATTCTTCACTCATTCATTTAACTATGCATGACTCCATAGAGAGTGTTAGCTTTGCAAAGGTGAATGAAACAGACATTCCGTAAGGAGGAAGGCACAGAAGGAAAAATTAACAGAAGTTTGCACTGAATTACAAATTACGAAGTGCTAGGAAAGACAAGAATTGGGTGAGGCAAGTGTTCCAGTGCTTCTATGGAAGAGCGTGCAGGGCACCCTCTGTAGGTCCAGCTAGTGTAACCTGTTCATGGCCCCCACTTGCGTGCTTGCTGTGTAAGAGTGATTGAATCTATTAGCTTTTACAACAAAGACCAAACCACGCTGTATTTTCTTTGTTGCTTAGAATGGCTGGGGGCCCCGTCATCTGATCTTTCTGTGCAAACTAGAGTAAACCTGTGAACCCTGGTTAACCTTCTCTTTCTGACAGTCGTACAGTTTAGGTTCTTTCTCTCCCTCTCCCTGTCACTGACAGCACAGAGATCTTAATCTCCATCAGAAGCAGTTGGAAATTTGTATTTTGAAGCAGGGGTTTGTTCCTGCTGTCTATTAAAATGTGAAGGCTTTGAATCCATTTATTCTCCTGATGATTTCAACAGGGTTTGTTTTAGGTTTTCTGATGAATCTCACCTGAGCTGCAACATTAACCATGTGTAGTAACATATACACTGATACTCTAGACTCTGATATTATTTTTATCATTAAACTTAGAAATGAAATGCAGTAATAGATGATTCACAGATTCTAATAAATATAACAAATGCATTTTAATCCCTGCACTAGGCTTTCTACTGAAAGAAAAAGAAATTGTGCTGCTACGGTTTGAATGCATCCTCTCCAAAATTCATTGCTAACATGGTTTTATTAAGAAGTGGGGCCTTTAAGGGTGATTAAGCCAAGAGGGCTGATCCTTCAATAATGGAATTAAGGCCCTTTTAAAAGAGGCTCCACACAGCATTTGGCTAACTTGGCCTTCTGCCTTCTGCCATATGAGGATGTAGCAAGAAGGCCCAGACCAAACACTGGTGCCCGGGTCTTGAACTTCCCAGCCTCCAGAAATGTGAGAAATAAAACTCCATTCTTTATAAATTACTCAGTTTTAGGTATTTTGTTGTATGAGAACAAAACAGACTAAGATAGGTGACTTCTGAAAAATTATTTCTGTTGTTTTTTCTAAACCCCTCTCATTGAGTAAGAACAAGCTGATTTAATGCTATAGTGATGAGTTTGAAAGCAACTAGCATCCGTATCCAGTAGAAGATCCGATTTTATCATGTAGCAGAGTGCTTTGCTCCCCAAGATACAAGCTCAGTGTCAAATCAAGGACCAATGGTTGTCAGAAATTCTATAGTGGTTGAAAGAGGTTTCTTAGGGAATGCATTTGGATGGCAGGGCATCTTGAGACTGTTCTTAAAATTAAAGCTGTGTTCATAATAACACTATTTTTATTTAAGTATGTATTTGTCAGGGTAGGTGAAGTGACAGAGATTGTGATTGTTGACTTCACTGTCTAGCCCAAATTACTCCATGATATCATAACTCTAAAGGGTCCAATATGTGGCAGAAGCCATAGATGAGGGTTTGCAAAGGCTATTATCACACCACTCTGATGCTGGTGTTCTCAGGAGGTATCTGCTTTGGTGTACAAGAGTGCCAGGGTTATGCAAAGGAAAACGCTGCAAACTCTAGAAAGTTTGCAAAGACAAAATAAGAAAATTGGGACAGATCTGAAGTCTTGTCAGAAGCATCTGAGCTGATTTTCCTTGGCTTTGCTGGATGCTGCCAATTGTAATGTATTGCTAATGTTTGGCAACATATTTTTCTTTCATCTTTGAGATGCGCTACTGTGAAGTTTTCTGTGTATTTATTACATAGAAAGTGCACTTCATTCAATGTAGCCATGATCATACAACTGTGTGTGTGATGAAAATGACACTGCTGACAATGAGACCATGCAAGCCCCCCGCATGAGCTTTCATGCTTGTCACAGTCTGTGGTTAAATCTGTGATTTAGCAGAGCCCATCTCTATTGTCAGTTATTTTTAGCTTTTCACTGGGCTGTTATGTTTGACACACTGATGCTCCTGGGCAAGTGTTTTAATCATTCCAAACTTAGTTTATTTATAAATTAGAGTTAATAACATCCAGTGGTGTGATGGAGCCAGTTCACACTAACTCATGCGAATGAGTGTTGAATTTTCAGAAATTTTATGAGCCATTTGATGTCACTATGGCCATGCTCAATGGGCCATGTTGGGAACAATTACACCACAGACATTAACAAATGCCCAATTAAGGTCGCCTCCCCTCCCCCCCAGAGAGTCAGCTATTGATGTTTACCTGCACACCACGAGTGCTATCATCAGTCCCACGCGACTGTTGTGATAATTGAGTGATATGTGAATGATACGTATGCAAAGCAGTGCCTGATCATACAGACATCGCCCTCCAGCAATGACAGCTATTTTATTAGTATTAACATTATTATTGAACATAAACCACATTACAGACTTTTTGTTTTCCTAGTTATATTACTTTCCTAGGGCTTTCATAGCAAAGTACCACAAACTGAGTGGCTGAAAATAAGAGAAATGTATTGTCTCATAGTTCTGGAGACTACACGTCTGAAATCAAGGTGTCAGCAGGCCTGGGCTCCCTCTGACATTTTTTGACATTCCTCTGCTTTCAGCCATATAACTCCCATTTCTGCTTTCATCATCATGTGCCATTCTGCTTGTGTTTCTGTCTTTGCATGACTGTCTTCTTATAAGGATGCCAGTCATATTGGATTAGGGACACACCCTGACTCCAGAATGACCTCCCCTTAACTAGTGACATCTGCAATGGTCTCATTTCCAAATAAGGTCAAATTCGGAGGTATAGGGGATTAGAACTTCAACATCTTTCTTGAGGGGAGAAAATTCAAAACCCATAACACCTACCTAGCACCTTTTGGAGTTGTCTTTCAGGCTGCCGTTACCGTGTTGGTCAGCTCCACTCAGCTTGGAATCAATCTGTTTCAGTTTCCTCTGAATGTTTATCTGTAACCTGACAAGGTTAAGTTGCTAAAAGACATATTTTAATGCTGAAAATAACAACATTCTTTAAGGTCAGTACTGGGGCGGTTGACACTGAAGAAACAAAAACACATTTATAAAGCACTAAATGTTAGGCATTGCCCTGTAAGTACAATGATACAGATGCATAAAAGATGGATTAGCCTTCAAGGAGCTGAGCAGGGGAAATGATGTGAAAACAAACAGGTCTACATGATGTTCTCCGCGCACACGTGCAAGGGGCCTTAGAAGCATATAAGGTACAGTGTCTGTGGATCTCTGTGTCAAATAAGGAGGAAAGCCTGGAAAAGCTTCATGGATATGATTTAAACTGGGTGGGAAGAGGGAAGAGAAAAGGCCAGGTATTCCTGTTTCTTAGCTTCTGGAAAATAAGCTGATATTTTAAAAGGCACTTTCTAGTACTTGTTTATAGAAAGCTTTGGAAGTCATGCTGCTCAAGTAGTTAGACATAGGTGGCAGTTTCTAGCCTTTAAAACCATCTAAAATCTTAGATGATCAGGTTTCTTCAGTGCAGGCTGGTAGTTTGAGTCATGGAGTTGTGCTCTAAGGATGCTTTTAGTCCATTCCATATATTTATTTGATGCATAACTTGCCATTATTTGTCTCTCTATACACTCAACATCTTTAATAATTTTCTTAATAAATTGAGCTAAATTTCTAAGAATGTCATAAGTATTGTTAACAACCAGTTGGTAGGAAAACTGTATCCATATCTATAAGCAGGAAAAATAAGTTGAATAAACACACACCTAATAGGTAACCACGAGAGAGGCAGTAATAACATAAAGAAAGAAGAGGCTTTGAAGCTGGATGGATCAGAAGTTGAATTCTGGCTCTGTCTTTTATAAGCTGCGTGACCTTCTCATAACGTTATCTTGTATGGTTATTGTGAAAATTAAATTAAATGACATATAGAGACAGACTGGAAACTGAAATCAGAGTAATGGATTTCATTTGCTGAATTCAGTTTCTATATCAACAAAGAGAGGAAAAGGCAATGTGCATTTTAGGGAAATAGGCATGAACTGATATAATTCATTCTTGCACAACAACCCAGTCTAGTCCATAGTTTGTGTCATGGCTAGACAACACTGCTGTTGTAGCAAGAAAGCAGCCATAGACAATATGTAAATAAAACATGCATATGTTCTACAAAAACCCTACAAGCACTAAAATTTGAATTTCATATAATTTTCATGTGTCATGAAATATTATTTTTCTTTTTTTCCAACTGTTTAACCCTGAAAAATCTTTCTTTCCCACAACTTGCCAAGCAATGACTTATACCACTATGGAACAACACCAGAGTCTACAGACACCATGTTTGGTGTTGATAATGACTGCTTGCTTTGAGGTTTGTGTATCATATTCCTGGAGTATTTTCCATATTCCAGATCACATGATAATATCCACATTATGTCTTTTAACTTCCCTAAGAACATTAGAAGGTAGACATTCTTTCCTCCCAGCTAATGAATAAATTACGGTTGCAATGGCTAAGTAAATATTTATTCCATGCTTATTATATTCCAGGAAATTATCTGTAGCGTGGAAGAGCTGGCCATATAAAAAAGATTATTTTCCTTAGAGAATGGACATTCTAGGGAGGAGAGATACACAATAAACAAATGAAAAGTCGAACCCATAGAATTCTTACAGATTGTAACAAATGCTATGAAGGAATCAGGAAGGTGGATATAATACAGAAAAATAAATCATCCAGATAAGGACTTTGGATAGAGTGTTCAAGGAAGGTCTTTGAAATGGTGACATTGGAGCAGAGACCCAAAGACTAGAATGAACAGCTGTGGGAAGAGTCAGGGCAAGTCCCCAAGGACGCTGTGAGCTTGGAAAAACAGGTCAGGGTGACTAGAATAAGATACAGAAAGCGAGTAGGGAGAGAAGAAGTGGGAGAGGCAGGCAGGGCAGTTTGCTCTGGGTCTGTAAGTCTTACCAACATATTTGCTTTTTATTATAAATACAAACACAAGTCATTACAACAATTTTAGAAAGGGGGTGGCTACTGAGCAGTGAATTGTTCACACAGGGTCAAATTCAGGAACTGGGAGTCCAGCGTGAAGGCTATTAGAGCAGTCCTGGAGGGAAACGTGGCTGTTGGGACAAGGAGGTGACAGGAAGAACAGAGAGGAGCAAACGGATTTAAGGTAGAGTTCACACATAGAACTGATAGGATTTACTGACAGTGAGTTTTGGAAAATGAGGAAAAGGAAGGAATCAAGGATGAGCTATAGTCTTCTGGTTTACAGACCTGAGTGGATTGTGGTATGATTCACTGATGTGTTGAGGGGGTGCAAATCTGGGATGGAAAGTCATGACTTTTATTTTGATGGTGGTATTAAAGATAATAATAATATATTCATGTGGTATTCTAAAACAGCAGTTGGCTATATGAGTCTGAAATTAAAAGAGGTTAAAATGAGAAATAGGAATTTAGAAATCATCAGCTGATGGATGACAGTCAAAGCCTTGGGACCACATGATATTGCCTAGGAAAATATAGATGGAGGCCCAGGAAAAATGCTCATGACATTCCAAATTAAGTTATTGAGTTGGATTTTATAGTTAATTGCTTAGAATTGAGGATTAGCCAGTGTGGGAGAAGCACATGGTGTCCCAGAATTTACATGCAGAAATTGTTTCAATTTTTTTTTTTCAAATAGGTGCATCTTAACCTGTTATCTTTTTTTCTTTACTTCAGTAGATTTAGGAGAACACGTGGTTTGGTTATATAGATGAATTGTATAGTGGTGAGGTCCGGGCTTTCAGTGTACCTGTTACTGGAATAGTGTACATTGTACTCAATAGGTAACTTTTCATTCCTCACTCCTCTCCCAGTCTTCCCCCTTCTGAGATTCCAACATCCTTTATACCACTCTGCACTTTCCCGCATACCCATAGCCTCGCTGACACTTATAAGTGAGAACATGTGGTATTTGGTTTTCTCATCCTAAGTTACTTCACTTAGGATAATGGCTCCAGTTCCACCCAAGTTGCTGCAAAAGACATGCCTTTTTATGGTGTATATATATATATGTGTGTGTGTGTGTATATGCATACACACACACACACACACACCACATTTTCTTAACCCACTCATCGATTGATGGGCACTTAGGTTGGTTCCTTATCTTTGCAATTGTGAATTATGTCTTGATGAATATATGAGTGCAGGAGTCCTTTTGATATAATGACTTCTTTTCCTTTGGATAGATATCCAGTAGTGGGATTGCTGGATCAAATGGTAGGTCTACTTTTAGTTCTTTGAGGAATCTCCATGCTGTTTTCCATAGAAGTTGTATTAATTTACATTCCCACCAACAGTGTAAAAGCATTCCCTTTTCACCACATCCATGCCAACATTGATTATTTTTTGTCTTTTTAATAATGGCCATTCTGACAGGGGTAAGGTGGTATCTCATTGTGGTTTTAATTTGCATTTCCTTAATGATTAATGATGTTGAGCATTTTTCATATTTTGGGGGGCATTTGTATATCTTCTTTTGAAAAGCGTCTTTTCATGTTATTTGCCCACTTTTTAATGGGATTATTTATTTTTATTTAACTTGGGATTATTATTTGTCTTGCTGATTTGAGTTCCTTGTAGATTCTGGATATTAGTCCTTTGTTGGATGTATAGTTTGGGAATATTTTCTCCCATTCTGTAGGTTGTATGTTTACTGTGTTGATTATTTATTTTGCTGTACAGAAGCTTTTTAGTTTAATTAAGTTCCAATTGTTTCAAAGAGAAACCGTGAGTGAGTGAGCTTGTTTTGGAGAGAAATATAACCATTGTATGTATTAGTAAGTGGGTGAATAGGGGCTTGAAATCGTGCCCTCTCACTCTACATTTCAAAGCCTTTCTACAATGTCATGTTTTTGGAGTCCCTACCATATTTCCCAACTTACTCATGTGTTTAGTTTCTTTAATTCAAATTCTGGTGCTTCTCTTAATGTCCATGGTAGTGTCTCAATAGATATCACACCATATTAAGTTGACCATCTTTTATTTCAAGGAAAGATTCTAAGTTAGGCATGGTATTGTTAATTTTAGGTCATTTTTATGCCTTTCTGTCTTTTGAGGCTGATTTATTCATGCTCAGATATTAGCTGATTATCTGAAACAATTCACACTCAACTGTTCCTCTTTTTATGTTTCAAGATAGAACAAAACTATTATGTGCTCTTTCTAACGTCATAGTTTTAGTCTACTTGGATACTTAAAACAAAAAAAATGTTGAATTATTTTTTATTTCTTTTTTAAGAAGGGATAAAATCAAATGCAATTATAATTACTCTTGGAGTACAGGAATAACAAAAGCTATGGCATTTTCCTTTAAGAATAAATGATATATTTTACAGCACTTTCCCATAATTAAGAATTGTATATCTTGGTTTTATTTTATTAATTAAACTAGCACTATAAAACATCACTTGTGATTATGTGAGTTAAATACTACAATTCAATATAAAGGTTATATACTCATAAAATAAATTCATAATTGGAAATAAAGAACAATTATTTATAAGACAAGTGGGAAAGAAGAAAATTATGAGATATTGTGATAGTGATTTCATGGGCCATTATAAATCTAGTAGGATAATGATGTAATAGAATGCTTTAGGTTTAAAATGCCATTAAGTGATTCTAGTGATCCAAAATGTGAGCAAAGTAGATTTAAACTATTAGTAAATTACTATTTGGCTTAAAATGATCTAAAATATATATTACAATAGTGACAGTTAACAATTTAGAAACTTCACGATAAATGCATCATACAACTGGGTTAAAAACAATATATTTTTTAAAAAGGATACGTAGAAAATCATTCACAAATGCACACACTCATATTTTTAGAAATACATACACTCCATTCCCCAAAGTCCTCTAATACAATTTTATTATTTATCTAAATCACTGACACTGATCAATTAGGAAAAGCAATTAGAGCTAACTCTTACCTATCCCTGTGTGTGTGTGTGTGTGTGTGTGTGTGTGTGTGTGCGCGTGCGTGTATGTGTTGTGTGTGGGGGGGTATATCTTTACATGTAGTTTAAAAAAAAAGTTTATTTCGTTAAATATTTAAATTATTCTTCAAAAAAAAGCTTTCTAGTTAATTGTTTATACCTCTATTCTTTTTATCTCTATTGTTTATGTCTGTTTCCTGTATTTGTATTTGAGCTTTCATATAAAGTTTACATTTTAAATATTTAGCCAGCTTTTCTCTTTAAAAGCTTTATGTCCTCGAAAAATATTTTTTCCAACCTATGATTTTTCTTTTTCTTTTTAAATTCCAATTTATTTATTTAATTTCCTTTTTTTTTTTTTTAATTTCAACAACCCAAGTGCCTATGATTTTTCTTTTGGTCTTTCAAATTAATCTCAGATACTAGTAGGGCTTTATAGAGTTAAATTCCAGTAGCAAATAGAATTTGCATCATTCCATTTCTGCACTTTAAATATATTTGCAAAAGAGGTAAACCTAAGCCAGCCAAAATTTATTTAAGGTCCGTCAACATTTATTGACTCTCAGCTGTGTATGTAGATATCTCATCCTTGGCATCAAGTTTACACCGTCCCTACATACACCACTGAGACCCATGAAACAGCTGAAGAGCACATTTACTGAACAATTAATGAAAAATGTAAGCCAAAAATGTAGCTGAGAAACTCAGCCCATATACGCTGAGGTGCATAAGGCAGAAGAATGATGAGGCAGCTAATGAAGGTAATTTGAGATTTTTTGATGAAGGTAATGAAAGCATCTTTGAAATTGGCCCATATTTCCGTATATATATGAAATTAGTAAACTGTGGGAATTTTCTCGTTGTATGCATGTTTAACATCAGGATAATATGTCTTTACTGTTAAAGGCAGATTTACTAGGAAATTTGCCACATCTTAATTCATGCAAAATGAAGATTTATTAATTAAATAATTTGTTTAGCTTTCCCCCCAAAGATTGGTGGTAAATTTAATAAGTTCTGTCCAAAAGTAAAAAAGAAATGTGTATTTTGTTTATGCTTCAAGCAGTTTTTGTTTTAGATAAATTAAGAGAACTTTTTTGGAGTTTAGCATGCAGTATTTGTGGATAAATTATTGATAAATATAAAGTAAATCTAAGGAATATGATGCAGTCGGTAGTTATGTCCTAGAGAAAAAAGCTGTCCTAGAGAAAAAAGATGTTGATATTTTAAGAAAGTACAGAATCAGAGCTCAGAAGAAACTTAGACATTATAAACTGTAACTTTTGATTTGATAAATAAAAAAAAACCCGAGGCAACCAGAAGTAAATTGTATCTCAGAACTAGGATAAAAACTGAGGCCCCCTGACTTCCAGTTCTATGTTCTTTTCACCGTATTACCTGATCAATAATTAATCTTCGTTGAAAATTATTAATCAAAATAATGAATGTTTATAAGTTTTTTGTTCCCTAACAGTTCCCAATGAGAGATGAAGGATGGCATAACATGCCACCCAAAGATACACCACTTTGGTCTAAGGATAATTTTGAACTAAAGGCATCTGAAAAACCTCAGATACAAGAGAGAAACAGAAGATAAAACTCCCGTGGGAAAGATGCCCTCCTTGTACCAGGAGGCAAGAAACATTCTTATCACCAGATATGGGGAGTCAAGAAATCTGCACAAACAGACCTTGTTAAAATAACTGTTATTTTCCTTTAGACTCTCATATATTGTAGTTATTTTTTTACAATTGCCTCTGTTCAACCGAGAATATAAGCAGTTCATTTTGCCACTTCTTTGGGTCTTCATTTTCCTATTGGGCACCTATGTACATGCAAAACTCTGTATGTTTTTCTCCTGTTAATATGTTTTATGTCAGTTTAATTATCAGGCCCAGCTGGAGAACCTTAAAGGGTAAAGGTAAAATTTTGCCTCCACTACAGAGATTTTTTTCATTCTGTATTATTTTATTAAGTTCACAAAGTGCACTTCTGTTCTAAAAGGCACACAAAAGTTTATGAATTTCAATCATTTAAATTGTTGTGTTTTATGAAGAACCTCATCATCTGGGATAAACAAGGGCATGATCAGAAAGTTTGGAGTCATTTCCTCAAAATGTTTCACTATGTGAAAAAGAAAACATTTTTCAGAGTTCTGATATAATTTGATGTCATATTTTTGTATCTTTGGTCTCCCTATGCTTGCTAGAGAGATTAAGGAGGCATACATCCAAAGTAATTTTACAATCACAACAAATCGCCATATTTCACTGAAAATACTCTCATCCTTCACTTGGTAATGTCTGTGGACACAACATTTCTGGAGCTCAAGGTACATTCTCCTTATAAGAAAAAGATTTGGTAAAGACTTTTTATCCTATTTTTCATTGTGGTCCACTTTCTCCACAAGTAGAAGAAAAGATCAAGGATCCTTAAAGGATTCTAATCCTAATATTTTGAAGGGGGAGGGTGCTTCAGAACCATAACAGGATCTCGTCTTCTCTTGCCACATTCTGATCAACTTCTGACGCTGATCTTGATGTGATGTCTTTATCCAGAGATTTAAATTCTCTTGACAAGGGTACGTTTATGTATCTCAGAGATGCTCTGTGTACCATGGCTATAATTGTAAGCATTTCTTAAATATCATGTTGCAAGAGCCTTTGTGTTGGGAGTTTATGATGATTGTTTCTTCCTCTTGGTTGAACAAAAATGGACATTTTTTATGGACCAAGAAATTATCATAGGAAATCAGACTGTATTTGTAAACATTTTAAAATTTTAAAGAAACAGTTGGTAATAAATATGCTGTCTGTAATATGCA
Organism: Lemur catta; assembly: GCF_020740605.2. Classification (NCBI taxonomy): domain Eukaryota; kingdom Metazoa; phylum Chordata; class Mammalia; order Primates; family Lemuridae; genus Lemur; species Lemur catta. The sequence goes on along the minus strand of NC_059136.1, from coordinate 83,350,521 downwards.
AGTACTACCCCATAGGGACCTAACCAAGGCATTTACTTACCAGAGAAACAGTAAGGGATAGTGTGTAGAGCTTAGACTCTGGGCCAGATGTTCAATAGCAACATAATCTCAATTGTATCTTCAACTCTTTAAGCCTCAATTTATTCAGCTGTGAAATGGGAACAATATTACTCATTACTTACTTAAGGTACTGTCAGGCTAAATGATAATATATTTTTAGATTGGTTAACACAATGCCTAAGACAGAGTAAATGTTTAATAATTGTTGTTATTGTTATTATTGATTTGTAGCCACAAATTAGATATATTCAGATTCAAGAGTGCCTATTGCAAATTAAGCAGGAAAAGTCCATTTATTTATTTATTTTTAATTTATTTATTTTTTTTAGAGACAGGATCTCACTTTGTCACCCAGGCTAGAGTGCAGTGGCAAGATCATAGCTCACTGCAGCCTTGAACTTCTGATTTCAAGCAATCCTCCCGCCTCAGTGTCCCAAGTAGCCGGGATTATAGGCATGAGCCACCATGCCTGGCTAATTTTTTAAAACAATTTTTGTAGTGGTGGAGTCTCACTTTGTTGCCCAGGTAGGTCTAAAACTTTTGGCCTCAAAGGATCCTCCTGCCTCAGCTACCCAAAGTGCTGGGATTACAGGCGGTGTGAGGCACTGTATCCAGGTTAAAATTTTCATTTAATGGAGAATTTTTAAAAATCTGAATTCAGAAATGGTTTTGTCATTTAGCATGACGTAATCTAGTTTATTACTATAAATTCCAGAATTGCATAGTATTCTGAAAGCCCAGGACAAATTACCTATTTTTGGAATATTGCATTTGAGGCAAGAGAACTTATAAAAGGGTTGGAATACAAGAGGGCTTTAAGGATAAGATGGAATTGAAAATAACATGCCACAAATCAGAAAATATGCCTCTGGTGGTAATTTCTCAAGTGTGAAGGCTGTAATACACTATTCCTGATTACAAGGAAAATTTAGCTGATGCTGCTTCATCCCAGTACTACCTGGCCAGACACTCATATGTATGTCAATGAACTGTCTATGTAATTGTTGCAAGGAAATATCTCCTCTAAAATGACATTTCCCGGATGGTTTCCAGTTGCACGAAGCAGGGGGAGGGCGACATTATCTCTGCGGGACATATCTACTGACTGATACTTCGCTACCATTTAGTGTGGTCCTTTGGAGTCACTCCCACCACCACCCCAGGCTCCTTGGTCTCTAACCCAGGATAAGAGAATTCAGCTCTGGTTAGAGGGAGGAAAGAGATAGATGAAGCACTGGAGCCCAATGTCAGCAAGAGAAAGATTTGCTGTGCTTCCTAGGAGAAGGGGCTTAAAGGGTCAGGATATTTTCATCCCCTCCTTACAGGATTTAAAGCCACACCTCCCCTCTCCCATCCTCCCATTTTCCTAACTTCTGCTCTCCCACCAGTTCCTCAGGGGAAAGCTGGTTGGAATTGGTTAACTGACAGCCTACACCAGAGACCTAAAGAAAGAGGAAGCAAACAGGACTCCTAGAGGAAGGTCAAGTGGTAGAAAGACAGGCAGGACTTTCAGGGAAGGAAAACAAGATGGTGGTAGACTGGGGGCGGGGAGGATTTTCTGGTAGCTTGAAGGCAAATATAAAAACAATTTTACCTGATTAAGATCCCTTGCATGTACTTAGTTTTCTCTATGGACATGAGTGGCTCTTTCTTTTTAATTATTAAAAACATAACTAAGTCAATCAGCTTAATTCAATCATTCCACATTGTGTACATATATCATAACATCACTTTGTACCCCAGAAATATACATCATTATAATTTGTCAATATTCAATAAAATAAGAAGACTGAAGAAGGAAAAAAAATCACCATAACTAATCACTTTTATTCAGTGACTGGCTCAGAGAACTGAGGCTGAGAGGAAGTATGATTTGCCACCAACCAGGGTGCTATAGATCGATGTTTGTAGGGTTGACTTTTCTACTCCCTATCTTTTGTTTCCAGCTGTCCTGACTGTTTCTACACAGTGATGTCACTTAGTGTATAAAAATAATAGATTTAGCATTATTTCTGCAGCAGAGAAATAATAGTACTATTTTATTAATGTCTCATTTTTCCCCTGTTTTAAAAGAACATAGTAATTGTATTGTCACATTTTCAAAGATCGTTAGTGTACTTTTTCCTTTCTTTCCCATTTCAGAAATACAGACACCCAGAAGCTTTGTGTAGGCAGGGTGATGGAATGTTCAAGAGCATGGGTACCCAGGTTCAAATCCCAGCTCTGTCTCTTACTAGTTGGCCTGACCCCAGGCAAGTGAAGTAAACTTTCTCTGAGTCATTTTTGTCACTTGTGAAATTTAGATAATTACAGAGTTAAGAAAATCAAATAAGAGAAATTAGCAAGTGCTTAGCATATAATATGTACAAATTAAATAGCACACAATAAATTTTTACTGATAGTTATGATAGTATTGTCTATTTTCCTGTTATCTAGAAAGATCTGGTGAAAAAAGATTATATCATTGCAATAACATATTCAAAATCAAAGATTTGCTCCACTGAGATTAAAGTAGCTTGATTGAGCAAATTTATGACCTCATATGCATTGAAACCTCTTCTTTACATCTTTTCCATGAATTCATAATCAATAGATATTTCTACATAGACACCATAATGATAACGTGTGGGAAAACAAAGGTAAAATTAAAAAGCACTCAAATTTATATCAACACATAGGAGCACAGCAGCCGTGATCTCTAAGTGTAAAGCTGACTTTACATTTGCACGGTCAAGCTGCTTTTGACCCATTCTTGGAAGTCCACTCTTGCATTCTTTTCTTATCTTATTGGATGTTGCTATATTTTCTAGGAATCATCACCTTTTCCTCTCTTTCCTTCACTCTCTCACAACCAATCATCAAGACCTTTTAATTCTATCCTCAGATTATCTTTGAAACCCATCCTCTATACCCACTGCCATTGTATCATTTCTTATCTGGGTGATTATAATAGCCTCTTAACCAGTTTTTCCCCCGACTTGCCACTCTCAAATCCATCCTTCGTGCCTTGGCATTTTCAAAGTGTGGATCTGATTGTGTTACTCCCTCCTCAAACCTGCAGTGGTTCTCTATGCCTTATGGAGTTTATTATAAGATTCCTAGGTTGGCGGGCCAGAGACTGCCAATTGTCCCCTAATATCCATTCTCTTGTTTTCTTTAATAATAGAACCACCACCCCCGTCATTTTTAGAAGACACACAGCTGACCACACGGGAGGGTTAAATTTCCCAGCTTCCCTTGTTGTTCACTGTGAACGTATGCCTCAGTTTTGGTCAAGCAACAGTGTCATGTACCACTTCTGTTAAGTGTCCTTAAGGAGAGAGCTATAGATTAAATGTTTGTGTCTCCCCAATATTTGTATGTTGAAATCCTAATGCCCAATGCGAGAATATTATGAGGGTGGCCCTTTGGTGGGTCATATGGTGGGCAGAGCCTTTGAGAATGGGGTTAATGCCCTTGTAAAAGAAACATCAGACAGCTCCTTTACACCTTCCACCACGTGAAGACACACAAGAGAGAAGCTGACTGTTTAAAAACCAGGAAGCTGGCCCTCGCCAGACACCAAATCTGTCAGTGCCTTGACCTTAGACTTCCCAGCCTCCAGAACTGTGGGAAATAAATTCTTATTATTTATAAGCTATCCAGTCTATGGTATTTCTTACAGCAGTCCAAACAGACTGATGGGAGGTAGCATGCCCTTCTTCATCCCTTTCTCTTTCCCAATAACTAAAGTTTAGATGTGAGGGTTAGAGCTAGATCAAGTTTTGAATCTGTGAGATGAAATGCAAAAAATCATGGAACAGCAAGAAAGAATCGGAATTTACAATGATCATAGAATTTACAAACTTGCCTTAGACTGGCTTCCTCAAGGAAGAACGTGTGAGAGAAATAAACTTCTGTCTTGTATGAGCCAGTATCATTTTGGATTTCTGACACATTTAGCCAAACTAAATCCTAACATAGAGGACATCCATTATCTTCCAAAGTCCTATCTATTTTTTGAATTTCATATTTCACCTGTTTCTCATTGGACTTTTCTCTATAATACTGAACTACATGGAGGCCCCAGATCTTAGAGTGGTGTCAGTCTTATTGATTTTGCTTAAGTTGTTCTCTTTTGCCTAACACCATATGCACCACAACTCAGGTCTTCTTCATTTGAATTTTAGAATTATTACCTGTTTTTGCATACCCTGTTCAAACATCATCTCCCATAAGAAGCAATCACTGACAATCACCTCCATGCACTCAAAATGTGATTTCACTCTTTCTGTCACCACCTCTGGAGCTGTACAGGTTTACATGATTTTGTCATTTACCTACACTGATCGTTACTTATTTATATGTTTTTTTCCCCAATTAATACTTGAGGGTAGTGATTCTGTCCTATATATTTGGCATGTCTAGCAGTAACTGGCATTTGTAGGTGATCGATAAAAATGTGTTGAAATTCAGCTTGATTTCATAGGGCTTAATCACATATTTCTGGAGTTTTTGGATAAAAGTAATGTTTCATATATACCATTTCTCAATTCAAAGGAAAAAAATGACATTCCCTCATTCCACATCAGCTGTGTCTTTTTTTTTTTTTTTCCTTTTTGAGACAGAGTCTCACTCTATAGTCCCAGGCAGAGTGCAGAGGCATTGTAATAGGTCACTGCAACCTCAAACTCCTGGCCTCAAGGGATCCTCCTGCCTCAGCCTCTTGAGTAGCTGGGACTACCACACGTGCCATGATGCCCAGCTAATTTTTCTATTTTTAATAGAGACGGGGGTCTTGCTCTTGCTCAGGCTGGATAGCTGTGTCTTATTAAAAGGACTGAGTAAGTTTATATGAGAGACTACATTCTATCCTGAAATGCTTCATTATAGAGGTTGTTGCTTCAGATTAGTGTTAGAACATTAAAGTAACGTTTAGTTTGAGTGCAATATAATTTTCAAAAACCATGACAGCATAATTTTAGATATTTCTATTATCTTTTAGAGATAAGACTTTCTTTCTAATACTGGTTTTTCTTTCTAGAAAATTTTGTACCCTACCCTTTTCTCCCTAAATATTTTGTAAGCATTTCCCATGTCTTTAAATTGTTCTCAAAACAATTATTTTAAAAATACTTGCATATTATTCTACTTATGGCTACTGTAGTAAATAAATCAACTCTCTGTCCTTATGTATTTGACTATCTTGAACATTTTATACAAATGGAATCATACAATATACGGTCTTTTGTGACTGGCTTCTTTCACTTAGCATAACGTTTTCAAGATTCATCCATGTTGTAGCATGTATCAGTACTTTATTCCTTTTTGTTGTCTAAAAATATTCCTTTGTATGGCTATATCATACTGTATTGATTTATCAGTTGATGGATACTTGCATTTTTTTCCACTTTCTGGCTATTACGAATAATGGTAGGAGCCTTCATATACAGGTTTTTGTGTAGTTCTGTTTTCATTTCTCTTGGGTGTATATTATACTTAGGAGTGAAATTGCAGGATCTTATAGTAAATGTGTCTTTCAAACAGGAACTGTCAAACAGTTTTCCAAAATGGCTGCACCATTTTACATTCCCACCAGTGATGTATGAGGGTTCTAATTTCTCCACATCCTTACCAACACTTGTTACTGCCTGTCTTTTTGATTATATATGTCCTATTGGGTGTGAAGTAATATTTCATAGTGGTTTTAATTTGCCTTTCTCAAATAGCTAATGATGTTGAATATCTTGTTATGTGCTTATTGGCCATTTGTATAACTTTGGAAAATTCTAATATATTTCTATATTAAATTTCACTTTTCCATTTTTGTTCATAAAATTTATTGTGCAATATTCCAGTGCTAGCACATTCTGGAAAGGCTCAATATCACATGGCAATATAGAGTAGGAAAGGACTTTTAAGAATTTTCAAGTGAAATGTTCTTAATTTATACTTGAAAGAATTAACAGCCAGAGAGGTTAAGTGATTGCCAACTGAGTTCAGGCATCCTAGAAATAGAGAGCAATTATTACTTTCAAATCACTGCAGTCTCTTTGCAAAACACAGAGTAACAGAATGCCTTGCCAATGATATAAACTCTCATGTCACGATTAGGTGTTTTGTTGGCAATAGAATTTGATATAATTGATAGTAGCAAAGTGCTCTATTTTGCTGTTAACTACTGATGGAAATCGGTAAAAGTTTGAATCTGTACAATTTATCTCAGCTGATGACCTAGACCTAGCAATTCATCTGCTGTCCACAGCAAAACACAGTTTTGATAGGCTTAGAACATATTACTAGAGGAAAGATATCTAGCCTATCCTTTGCTGGTTTAGGACCAGGATATTAAATTCTTACATTCTTGACTCACTGGACTGGTAATCTTTTAGCTTGACTCCATGTCACACCCTCTTTACTTGGGCATTTCCAGGAAGCAGAGCTGTTGGCAATCCCTGATGCAATTACTCTGGGAGTTGTTTATTTCTAGCAAAATTATACTCAGGAAATGTTAAAAGAAAAAAAAAAAAAAAAACAGCCAGGCTCTGTATTGTATGCTGTTTGCATAGATAAAGTTGTACAGACTATAGAGAATATTGAGTTACATTAGAGCTTTTCCCTGACTTTTCCTTTCCCAAATGTTATTATTCATGGATTTCTAAACCTAAGACATGTCTGAAATGCACCGATGAGCAATGGGACGTGTAGTATTGTATGGGCTTAGACAAATGAACATTTGGATTCTTGTAGCTCTGCTATCTCTTGATTCTGTGAGTGAAACTGATTTGCGAATCTTGTCATTACCCATGACAGAAACACTTAGGAACTAGCCATTTTAATAAGTAGGGTATCTAGGAATAGTGATAGCTAGTAATGGAGAAAATGACTCAGTGATTATACTTGATGTGACAAAAGCTAACGTATTTTTAATATTTGTATATGTTCTATATTCTAGAGATTAACAATAAAATATTAGATCGCAATGAATACAAATTTTGTTGTGGAACTGAAGTTCATGATTTAACTGCATTAGTATACCATTTTCTTGGGGAGTAGTATTTTCTTTATTTTTGTATTAGTTTATCTATTTATTCCCAACATAGAATCATTTGAGTATAAAAGGACTCAACTGTCAAGAATATTTAGAACAATTTCATTTTTCCTTGAAATCTTTCTATTATCTTATTGTGGATCTTTAATATTATTCAAATCAAACTAATTACACCAGAGGTTCTTCTAAATAAACATCTTTTAAATTTCTCTGAGCTTGGTTCTGCTTATAGGCCTGTTTTCTCTTCGTGTCTGGTGAAAATTTACAAGAGATCTCCATTCCATACGCTATGCCTTTTTATATGAACATTTTTTAAGTATTAAAATCCTTGAAATACAGATATTAGAGTTTTTAAACAAATTTAATTTTCTGAATCTAACTCTAAAAAGTAGAAAATATCTGAAGCTTATATTTACCATTCATAACAAGTGAAATACAGTTCCTGATACTTATTATGTATGAAATCTGTTATGATCTGAAGACGTTCTTCAGATTTTACATTAATTAGTACCTGTCAGCCACTTAGAGGCCACGCAAAATCAAGCTTTCTTTTCTCAAGGAAAAATTCTGTCACAAATTTCTTTATATCTGAAAACGAAATTATAATTATTTTGAAATATTTAAGGGTTTGTATCTCAGAATTTTTCTTATTCTTCTCTTGTTTCTCTTTCTATACTTAATTTTACTTATGTAAACTGAGAGATAAAACTAATTTAGGATTTTTTATTTGTTCCTTGTTTTTTTTTATTCTTTTGACAAATATTTATTGACCATTTACAATAACCCAGAAACTGTACAGAATCTGTGAAGGACAGAATTATGACAAATTGACCCTGCTCCCATGCTAGTACAGTAACTAACTCATATATAAGTTGCATACAAGGAAAAAATAATAATTTCCTTTTCCTTCTACCCATCGTCTGTGGCTATGAAATAGGAAAACTATCAATGAGAAAGATATTAATGTTGGCTAAAATGAGAATTTAATTTTATTCTATGTTCATGGTACTTACTGTGTTGTTTTAGGGTTGTAATAACGGATAGAATGTAGCCTTTCTTTTAAGTGTTTGCAATCCTGTTTCGGAGTCAGGTGAATAAACAGCTGTTTGCTACACGATTTAACAAGTGTAATAATAGTGGAAAGTCCAGAGTAATTAGAGAGCACACAGGAGGGATATTGTGGTGGCTTGGAAATGTTCAGCAGACTAAAGAACTTTAAGGGTGATTCTGAGGTTTGATAGGGAACCCAGGTAGACAGAGAATGGGTTGAGGGTGGGAAGAACAAGTCAGGAGCACAGACATGGAAGTTTCACATAACTATTTGGATTGAGATAACTCATAAAAATGTAAAATCACTTTTTTTTGTTGTCTAGAGATGGCATAATAGATGTCCTAACTTTAAACCCATGTAGTAGTGTTCATCTTTTATTTTACTTATTTGTATGTTATATAAATTTTTATTATGAGTACTTTTTCATATTCAGGAAATAGTTTTGCTCTTTTCTCCACTAATTTGTTAAGATTATGTTTATCTCTAAAAGAATATCATCTCCTGACAGAGGAGTTCTGCTATGAAACTAAACCAGTGCAGACTCCTGGGAGAAGTGAGAGAACTGTGGAAAACTAAGGGTTGCCATGGGGTCTAGGCTGAGAAGGAAGGAACACATGGTGATAAAAATATCTTTTTCTGATATATGCCTAATTAAGCAAAGTTGCAAAATAGGCTAGGTGCAGTGACATGCTCCTGTAATCCCAGTTACCTAGGAGGCTGAGTAAGGAGGATGACTTCAGCCCAGGAGTTTGAGAAAAACCTCAGCAACATAGCAAAACCCCCATCTTTTAAAAAAAGAGTTGCAAAATAAAGAAGTTACAAAAATTAGAAGTGTTTACTAAGCATCCACCTTTATGAAGTGAAATTAAGTGTCAATGATCGTAAAACCATAAGGGGGAGACTTCTTCCGACTATGCAGGAGAATCCAGTATAGAACTTTCCCTCTGACTAAAAACAGCAAAAAACCTGGACAATATATATTATGCAATTGTTTTCAGGAATTGGGGTAATAGACAGCTCAGATTTATGATCTCTGACAGAATGGTGGCTAAGAAGGCAGGTCACAAAATTGCCAAGCTTTCCTTTTGGAGGAAATTTTTGCATTGTGATCCAGAGTGAGAACCTTAAATAGAGTAGGTTGATCTAAGTTGATGAAAAGGAGAACGAAATTTAGGGAGGCTGAAGCTGGAGAGGCTGAAGCTGCAATTTGCAGGGCAGAGTACTGGGAGGATGACTTATGCAAAGAAAGAATTCCAGAAATTTTCAAGGGGTTCCCATGAGTCATTAGCTAAATACTAATCTGGGCATGCTTAGGGAAAAATTCCATATGGACAGGAAAAGGATTGCCAGGGAGATAATTAGCTGAAAAGTTCCCAGAACTCACATAGTCCTGGGAGTGTTTGAGTTCTAATCAGGCAGGCGAAAAAAAAAATCCAGTTATTGCTGGGTGCTGTGGTGTGCTCCTATAATCCCAGAAGGCTGAGGTGGGAAGATTGTTTGAGCCTAGGAGTTTGAGATCAGCTTGTGTGTCATAGTGAGACCCTGTCTCAAAAAAAAAAAAAAAAAAAAAAAAATATGTGAGGTGGTGGGGAAGGACTCATCATTGAACACTTAGAGCATTCGGTAGAGATTACAGGAGGTCATGTCTGAGTACAGTTAAACCAGCCCTACAGAAAGACTACTCTATGCTCACATTAACAATATTACAAAACAAGTGTCAAAAATATTATGCAAAGGTACAAATAATTTATCTGCTTGCCAAAACAAACTTCAACACTCTTTCAAGGAAGGAAAGAAATTGAAGTGTTCCATAGTGTAACATAAGCTATGTCTAGCATCCAGTAACAAATTGCTAGATATGCAAAAGGAGCGTCAACTTGTGACCCATTCTCAGGAGGAAGTTAATCAATGAAAAAATATTTTTATCAATAAGATAATGAATTAGGAAAAAAGAACTTTACAACAGCTGTTTTAAATATCAAAAACAAGGTCAAGGATTTAAAAGAAAATATGAACATAGTAAGAACAGAAACAGAAGATATGAAAGAAAACAAATGGAACAGATAGGACTAAAATATGGAATATCTAAGATTAAAAATATCACTGTTGGACTTACAGAAGATTAGACACTTCAGAAGAAAAGAACTGTACATTTAAAAACATATCAATAGAAACTGTCCAAACTGATGTTTAGATAAAAGAAAATGATAAAAACCAAAACCAAACGGAGTGTCTGTGACCTGTGGAATAATATCAAGCAGTATATCAAATATATAATTGGAGTATCAGAAGGAGAGGAAACAGAGAGACAGAGGCGGAGAAAAATACTTTCTGAAAAGAATGGCCAAAACTTTTCTGTTGACTCTTACTCCGCATTGTTCACAAAAATTTCAAAATTAAGGATAGACATATATACAAGAACAAAAACTAGACAACTTCTGGGAGCAAACACAGGAAAAATTATTTTTGTTCATGGCACAGCCAAAGATTTCTTATGACAGAAAAAGCACAAGCCACAAAAGATAAAAATATATAAATTGGACTTTGGCAAAATTAAAAACATATGCTCTCTGAAAGAAACCTTATGTTAAGACAAAGAAAAGTCATGCCATTAACTATTTAAAAAATATGTGATATATTTAAATCTGTCAAAAAAAAAACCTGTGTCTAGAAAGACAAACACTTCACAAAAGAAGATACAAAATGGCTAATAAAGACATAAAAGATATTTCATACTTGTAACCATCAGGGAAATTCAAATTAAAATTCAGTGATATCTCCCTCTACACCATCAGAATGGCTAAAATTAAGAAGTCTGACAGGACCAAAAGTTGATGAGTGTATGGAGGAACTAGAATGCCCTCATATTGCCCGTGGAAATATAAAAAGGCACAACCACTTTGGAAAACAATTAGCCCAGTTTTTTTTTCCCCCAGTTAAACATATACCATATGACCCAGCAATTTCCCTCCTAGTATTTACCCAAGATAAACTAAAACATACAACCACATAAAGATTTGTATATGAATGTTCATAGCAGCTTATTTCATAATTGCCAAAAGCTGGAAACAACCAAATGTTTATTAACAACTGAATGAATAAACAAATGGTAGTAGGCCGGGCACGGTGGCTCACGCCTGTAATCCTAGCACTCTGGGAGGCGGAGGCAGGTGGATCGTTTGAGCTCAGGAGTTCGAGACCAGCCTGAGCAAGAGCGAGACCCAGTCTCTCTAAAAATAGAAAGAAATTACCTGGCCAACTAAAAATATATATAGAAAAAATTAGCCGGGCATGGTGGCGCATGCCTGTAGTCCCAGCTACTCGGGAGGCTGAGGCAGTAGGATCGCTTGAGCCCAGGAGTTTGAGGTTGCTGTGAGCTAGGCTGACGCCACGGCACTCACTCTAGCCTGGGCAACAGAGCGAGACTCTGTCTCAAAAAAAAAAAAAAAGAAAGAAACAAATGGTAGTTTATACATACCATGGAAAACTGCTTGGTTAAGAGGAACAAGTTACTGATACACATGACAATGTGGAAACTACTTTAAGGGGAAAAAAGATACAAAAGAGTGTCTGACTTTCTTTATGTGAAATTCTAGAGGAGGCTAAATAAATCTACAGTGACAGGACAGATCAGTGATTGCCTGGGGCAGGGATTGGGGACTGCAAAGAGGCACAAGAGAACATTTTGGGGTGATGGAGATATTTTGTATCATGATTAAGGTGGCGTATACATAAGTGCATATAGATGTCAAAACTCATTAAACTGTACACTTAAAATAGTTGCATTTATTGTACAGTCATGTATTGGTTAATGATAGGGATATGTTATGAGAAATGCCTTGTTAGGCAATTTCATTGTTGTGTGAACATCACACAGTGTACTTAACAAACCCAGATGGTCTAGCTTACTGCGCACCTAGTCTGTATGGTGCAATAGCCTACTCCTCCTAAGCTACAATCCTACAACATGTTACTGCACTGAATACTGCAGGCAATTGTAGCACAATGGTAAATATTTGTGTATCTAACCATACCTAAACATAGAAAAGGTACGGTAAAAATATGGTATAAACTAATGGCACCACTTCTGAATATGCAGTCCATTATTGACTGAGACATCATTCTTTGGCACACGATTGTATATAAAATAAGCCTCAGTAAAACTGATTTCAAATAAGATTTAAAAAATCAATAAAAGAGAAAACTTATAACTGAGATTGAGACCTTTCATGATATAAAATGAATTCTCATTAAGTGAGCAGATACTTTGTTTTGAATATTTGATGGTCTAACAGCCGTGAGCGAGTGTGGTTTTTAACTTGTGGTTATGGGGTTTGTCTGCTAAACATTTGATGCTAAATCCTACCTCACCCTTCAATTTAAACCTAGTCCTAACTCCCCCACCTTAGATTGCTCGGTACCTGAAGGACAGATAGTATTAAGATTAGGCAGAAAGATGGTTTAAGAATACCTGTGTGAAAATAAGGAAAATGACAATGCTATGTATGCATTGTTCAGATTATTATTATAAAGATATCATTTTGCCTACTGATTGAAGTATGTTTCATTCCAAGGTTCTCACAATCATTTCTGCATATTTTCACTATTCAGGTTTTAAGGTTTTATTTAAAATAATTTAACCTTATATTTCACTCAAAGATAAAATTACAATTCTATCCAAGTTCTGGGAAACAGCATGAACAGGGCAATAGAATATAGTTTACATAATTAGGTGGAGAGTACCCACTATAGAAGATACACAAATGAAAGCTTTTAACGTTAAAGCCTTCCCTATTTGTGTGGCAATTCCAAACACTCTATACTGCCAATATTAACCCTGAACATTTAAATTTGGCATTTAAAATTGCTCACCATAGTGCCTTTAATAGGTGAAAAGAACTCTGAATAATGAAATAAATAAGGAATGCATGCCTGCATTCCTCATTTTGGTTTTGTGAGTATCACTCTTATCACTTGCCAGGACTATCTAACAACATAAAAAATGTTTAGCAATGACGATGGTAATGAAGAACTATACAAATTATTAGGAGATTAAATATGGTAAACAAAGTGGTTTTTAAAAAATATTAAAATAAGAGAAAACAATATGAGTTAACTGAGAAGAGAACTTATACATATTTCCAGGAAAAAAGACAAGAAAACAAATATTATTTAGAGAAATATTCAAAAATCATTTAGTCTGTATACCTGGTTCATGCCTCTACTTTAATCCTGAAGAGTTATATCACATGTAATAACTATGGCAGTGCAGGATAAAGGCCCTTATCCCCAGTTTGTGTATCCAGTGCTTTCTCCAAGGAGACACTGAACTAAGTATACTTAAATTAAAACCCTAGATGGACATAATTTTGACACTTCACTAAACCTCTGGGCTTTTGTAACTTAGTCGTAATCAGATATGAGAATTCAGATGTTTTAGATTCAATGAGTGGCATATTAGGACTGAGTTCCAATGGAAATCTGTGCAAGATTCTTTTGGTTAGAGAACAGAATATGTGGCCTTGGTTACCACTGAGATCTTATTTTCTTTAAACATGAACATTTTCCCACACCCTCATGGCACACACCAGCTCATTTCTTATACAATGTTGGAACAAATATACAATCTTATATATGAAGCCAATCCACAGATGTCTATATTAAGAAATTGTGATTTTTAAAGAAGAGTCTAAGCTCATTAATATCAATAAACATTCTTCAGAAGTAAAAAGCCTCATTAGATGGCCAAAGTAGCAATGCCCTGGGGGAGGAGAAGGAGATGTTTGAGTCACTCGAGCATTCTTTGTTTCATGAACTGAGAAGGAGCCATTTTTAAGGCACTTGGAAAACCTCTACAAACAATAGACTTCAGCTAACAATTATAATTAATACTTCTATCATTAAGGAAAATATATTTTTCCTCATTTTATAAGACACCCAAATCACAGAAACTCAACTGAATAGATTTTATTATTTTTATGAAACAAGAAGCCCAGAGCTAGGATGCTCAGGACTAGTGTAGGTGACTGGTACCTTTAATGATACAGACTCCTTCCAACTTTCTATTCAGAGGTCCACCGTGGAGCATTCATATGCCTGGCTGTTATCTGGTGGTTACAAATTGGGTTCTCTGCATCCAGTATTTCAGGCAGGAGGAAGTAGAAGAATAAAAGTTGTATGCCAGTCGAATGGAGTCTCTTTTAAAGAGCTTTTTTTGAAGGCCCTCCCAGAAATGTTCACTTTCATTTCATTGGCCAGAATTATCACATGTCCACCTCTAGCTACAAGGGAGGCCAGGACGTGCAATTGTGCAGCTGGCAACATATTGCCTCGGTGAAAATCAGGTTAGATTACAAAGAGCGAAGGGGAGAATAGACATTGGGCAGACAAGCTGAAGTGTCTGTCATAAAGATCAGAAATTTGAGTGAACAATATAAATATTGCATCTGTCCAACATGATGAGTTTTTTTAAACTTTCTCTAAGAACAACAAAGTCTATTACACTTAAATTTTTTATTCTGAATTATTTTCTTCAAGAACTGATACCCTGCTTCATTGTTTAGCTTTATTGGTCTAATGAGTGTGCTTGGAAATAGTTTGTAATGCTAAATGTGAAATAAAAAGGTTTTGTTTTGGCAACAGATGCACCTGGACCAATCCTATTTGTAATATAGATTAGCACTTTTGCTGAATTATCTCATAGTATATGATGTGGTTAGTGGATATTTTCTTAAAAATTAGTTTTGTATATATTATTCCAAATGGTTTGTGTTCATTTAAAAAAAAAAAGTGTAAGTGGCTCGGGTGCACTGCTATGATGAGGTATTTCCAAAAACTCTTGTAACTAAAATATAGCACTTATAATTAATCCCTTTAAAATGAATTGTACATGTGTGAGTATTTGCATTAAACATAATTAGCTAACCGCAGCCCACAGCTTATGTCTGTATGGTATGTGTAATCTGTTTATAGAACAGGGCAGATGACATAATGTAGATTTTGGCCAGTAATCACATTCTCCTTCCACAAATAACATCTGAAATGATAAAAACAACATACAGATGAATAGCTCCCAATAGGTAAAATCATTATAGCCCACATTTGCCAACACACTTTTAATCCCATTTTGTTGATCAAATATTTTGAGAGGGAGATATATGATTCTAGCACATGGCTCAATATTTCACTTTAACAGGAAAGTAACTTTCAGGCATCAAGAACGTGGGACTAGGAAACACTGCCGCTGGGAAGAATGAGGGATGTATGAGAAAGCTGAGCTCAGGGCTGAACCACGTGCGACAAGTTAGCCTTGCTAAAAAACGCCTACACCATTATCTGACACGTAGCCTTAACCTCATTGTGCCCACTTACAAATCCTTCAAAATCAAATTCCAATGATAGGTACTCTCCCCCCCTTTCTCCCCTAAAGAAAGAGTATTATCTAAAGATGTAGAATTTTCCTTTCTCTGCTTCTTACCACATAACAGTGTGGAAACCCCATCACGTCCCCGGCATGGAAGGGCACGTCTCCTCCCTAGTTTTAATCAAATTGATGAATATGTTGCCATTAGTCACTGATTTTTTTTTCAGTATACTTTTCTAGGATCTCAACTACTGTTAACTGGATTTCCAGTTACTTTCTCATAAGTAAAGTTTCCCATTCCTGAAGAGCTTTTTAAAATATACGGATATGTTTTCCTGACTGTAAAATTCTTCCTATTCCTTCAAAGTGATTGTGAACATTTAGAAAAGTCATGAAAAAGAAATTTTAAATTATCTAAAATTTTAAGAGACAATTGTTAGCACTTTTTTTTTACATTTATTTATTTTTTTCTATGTATATATGTTTAAAAGTTCAGGCCTATACTCTATGGACAATTGAGAATTGAGATAGAGATAATACTATAACCTATTTTCCAGTGTCACCAAGTATTTTTTGTAATATTCTTGGTATCTTTAGGGTCCCTGTTTTGCCAGAATCATGCTAATTGGATTGCTATTGTTTTTGTTGTTGATGTTATAATGAAGGCAATCTTTATACAAAAATTGTATCTATGTTTTTGATAATTTCCTTAAGCTTGACGTATCATTTGTCATGTTTTCAATGCACAGTAAAAGATGACCAAACTCTAAGTATATTAAAAAAAAATTTACTAACTCACTTAACAAAAACTCTTACTATTACAGGGTAGCATGTAAAAAATTGGTTTAAATTCTGACGTCAGGCAATTTCTCCTTCCAAAAAGAATGTATGGTGATATATACTCTTAATTTTGGCCAATGAGTAGCATTTCATTTCTCTTCAATTTCCCCTGCAGGTTTCCATGTTCTAGCATTCCCATCCCCTATCAAAAATATCTTGAGATCTTACCATGAACCACAAGGTTTGGTTAGAAGAGGAACACTGTAAGCAGTTTGCCTGTGCAACTTACCTGCCTGCGTAAGTTTGTCCTTTTATTAAAAAGGGGATCATGTCAAACTACCTTACAGAGTTGTTGAGAGTTTTAATTACATCACCTGCTACGTAGTGAGAACTCAAATCAGCTTAAATCTTTTAATCTCAAAGATCCTGAGAGATGTATAAAATCATTACTTTATATTCAAGAAACCATGAGATGTCCAGGATACCTGAAATGATTAGGATAGAAAATACAATACACAATTAACTAATTGTGTTTGCAAAGTGTGTTTTCATAAGAGGATTAAGGAATCAGAGACTAGTAAAGATACTAACAACATATTCCAAAGCCCTTCCTTACAAATGAGTCCACTCTGGCCCAACATGGTTAGGCGACTTGCCTGGGTGACATGTTTAGTTTATGGTAAAGTCAAGATAAGAATTCATTTTCCCTCATTCTTTATGAAGTGTTCTTCCCTTACATCATGTTGCCATCTCAGTGTTACCAGGTGGTAACATTTTGTGCTTGTATTTTTTTGAGGCTCCAGCAGATTTGGAGCAGGGGCCCAGAAAATATACAATCTTAACAGCTCTCAGGTGATTCCTTCTTGCGGATCACCCTTTGAGAAACACTATTTTAAATGACATGGCTACTTTGCTTCAGCAGTTTTATTTTCCTTGAGCTGGCAAAATAGATATAGATGGAGCAAAAGGACATTTATGCCTTCAGTTTCCAAAATGATCTATTCAATGTACCTAATTCCAGAGTTACTGAGTGAATTCATGTTTTTTTTCTTTGGGTCAAATCAGGTCTGTTTCTTACCCTGCATGAGACAGTTTGTGAGAATTATGTTATTATCAATATGTATGAAAGGTGATAAACACAAATTGTTGTGTACACCCAATTGGGAATAAATTTAAAGGCTTTCCTTTGTACTTGCTGAGTGTAAACAATGTAATATTTATCACCAAATTGTTGCTCAAGTATGTCCAGACTCTAACATTGGTTTTAAGACAAGTAATTCATATGGGACATTTAAAGAAATGTCGGTTGTTGTTTTTTTTTTTTTTTTTCCTGTGAGGCCTTAGAACAAGGAGGAATAATTTTCTTAACATGTCATATGTTGTTTAATTGGCCTTTGCTTGATTTTCTGGGGGTGCTTATTAAATATCACAACTTTGGGAAAAAGAGTTGCCTAATGAACAAATAACAGTTGAATTCCAATTAATATATACAGATTATAACAATATCTCCCTTCTATATTCATTTAGATATAAGTGAAATGTCTGGATTAAGTCTTCAATTTCATTTTACGCTGATATATTAATAAGCAAAACTGAAGCAAGCTTCCGCAGAGCCCATCTCTTTAAGAAGGACCTTTCAAAGTTTAGTTTAAGAATGAATAAAATAAAAAAAATAATTAAATTGTAAAGCCTTCATTAATAACCAACTGGTATCTCTTTTGTTGAGATCCTGAAATTCTTATTGTAAGACTAGTCATTATGAGATAAACTGCTACAGCAGAAAGCATCTTCTATGTAGCACTCTTATTATTCCTGCAATTACATATTAATTAAGAAATATCTGTTATGTTTTAGCTCACAACAGGATCTTTTGGATTTGGCACAGAAAAAATGACCATACATAAAGATCTATACATTGAAACATTTTGCGTTTTTTAAAAGAGTGCTGATTATTTCTTATACCAGCTATCATAATATTTTTTAATGATACCAGTCATAAATGCTTTCAATACCACTGTCCTTCGGGTTATTTTGTAAAAATTGTGAAGCAAAAATGCTGTTCCACTTAGAAATGAGGCTCAGAGTCAGTTGCAGAACAAGAAGGACCCCTAAATCTAAATCTCCAGCCCATAGTTACTATGAGACAACCCATTGCTATTACTTCATATAACTTCTTTTTTTTTTTTTTGAGACAGAGTCTTACTCTGTCACCCCTGGCTAGAGTGCAATGGCATCATCTTAGCTCACTGCAACCTCAAACTCCTGGGCTCAAGCCATCCTCTTGCCTCAGCCTCCTGAATAGCTGGGACTACAGGCATGCACCATGGCCCCTGGCTAATTTTTCTGTTTTTTGTAGAGATAGGGTCTTGCTCTTGCTCAGGCTGGTCTCAAACTCTTGAGCTCAAGTGATCCCGCCTCAGCCTCCCAGAGTGCTAGGATTACAGGCATGAGCCACTGTGCCTAGCCTATATAACTTCATTTTTAAGATGAGGATACAGTTAGGATATCAAACAACAAGAGCTGAGCTATGTCCCACTTCATAATCTCCTTAGTCATGATTTCAGAGCATCACAGTATGTATTTATCTCGAAGTGCTGCCAAATGATCTCTCCCATTGCTGGAATGCCTACCACTGAGTGTTAGGACTTGCTGAGGGGTTATACCTGTTTGCCTCATTTATTCTATCTTGTTGTAACCGGTATAGTACAGTGGTTAGGGGCTTGGAGTCAGACAGACTTGGTTCAAATCCCAGCTCTACTGTTTTCTTGCTGTGTAACCATGGACAAGTTAGTTGATTTCTCTAAACCTCAGTTTGCTTATATGTAAAATGGAGCAAGGATTAGAACAGACTCATATTTGTGGAAATAAAATAACAATCATACAATGTTCTAGACCTAGATATCTGAAACAGAGGGAACTTCAATAAAGGTTGTTTTACTGTTATTCTTGTAACCCTAAGTGTGAATATTATTTTTATTTCACAGATGAGGAAATCAAAAATCATCAGGCAAGGCATCAACCTACCTAAAGCCATGTAGCTAAAACGTGGTAACTCAGGATATAGGACTCCAGGCTAACAGGATGCTTAATACTTAACTACTGTGCTAAACTGTCACCAAAAAACTGTATTCAGCTTCCTCTATCAGAAACAGTTTTCTATTCTCTCCCTCTTTGAGAAAATTCAATTTTCTCTGAAGCTTTAAGATGATGCATAAACGTGCCAAATGACTTTCTATGTCTAAATGGGAGGTTATGGGAATGGCTCTTGCCAATTTTCCATGTAGCACAGGCCTTCAGTCATTGCTGAGCTCCAGTGCCTTCTACCTGGTTCTTCGAGGTTCTGCAAAGTGGATGTACGTAGAAGTGATGATACCCACCCTACTCCACCTCCAGGTCTCTTCCTGTATCTATTCCTACTTAACGCTGGTGAAGATGGTACTTCTCAGAATACAGCTGTCCACCACCAGCCTGCTCCAAGGTTCTTTCTACCCTGAGCATTTTGAAGGGTTGTAATCTGTGGCTTGACACAGGAAGAAGAGCTTAAGGAAGTAAACAACAGCACTCTGGCCTCTTCCAAAAGCAGCTCTTGGGCAAAAGCAAAGCAACTGTCCGATTTTCTAGAGTCTGGGAGTCTGAGATGGAAGAAAAATAAGGAAAAGAAAAGTTTTCTGGACACATGGCTGTGCACAGGCCCTTGAGCAATGCCAGGAAACAGGTTGAGGGGGCTTTCTGGGCAATAAGAACATAGAGTGAAGTGTTTTTCTTTGTCTCTAAGAACCAACAGGCAACTAAGTGAACAATGGCAGTGCGGAGTAATGAGTGCTATAATAGATAATGCATGGCACTAAGGAGACACAAAAGGAAAGTAAATAACTCCACTGCTTATGTAGTATTTACTTCGCCTGGGGCCGGTGCCGGGGGGAAGCAGGGGGCGGGTAGGGAATCAAAGAGAAACACAGGTGACTGGAAGATGGCTGGCATGCCAACATTGCATTCCTGCAAGATGGAAGCAACATCTGTAGACATGGATATGATCCAAAGAAGGAAGACAAAATGATATCCAAGCACAAAATCTTTTGTGGAGAGCTAAAGAGGAATTACCTTGGGCAATTCATATAGAAGGGAAAGGGGAAAGGAAATTTTAACGAAAGCACATAAAAATGTGAACACCGGCCAGGCGCAGTGGCTCACGCCTGTAATCCTAGCCCTCTGGGAGGCCGAGGCGGGTGGATCGCTCGAGGTCAGGAGTTTGAGACCAGCCTGAGCGAGACCCCCTCTCTACTAAAAATAGAAATAAACTATCTGGACAACTAAAAATATATATAGAAAAAATTAGCCGGGCATGGTGGCACATGCCTGTAGTCCCAGCTACTCGGGAGGCTGAGGCAGTAGGATCGCTTAAGTCCAGGAGTTTAAGATTGCTGTGAGCTAGGCTGACGCCACGGCACTCACTCTAGCCCGGGCAACAAAGTGACACTCTGTCTCAAAAAAAAAAAAAAAAAAAAAAATGTGAACACCCAGTTGAGAGTAATGCGATTTGAGATCTCACCCTTGTTCTCTCACTGCTGAGCTACGTATGGTAAGTTAAATTCCATCCCTGAACCTCATTCCTCAGCCATAAGTCAAGATGGGTGGACAGGATGGATTCTGAAGTCCATTCCAGCTCTAGTGTCATCTGATTCTGTCTCTGTTGGGGGAAACAATAACAATAGACAGCTTCGGTTAAATAGTCACTGTCAAATAAAACAGAGGAGTGCTCACCTCTACAGCACGGGAGGTAAGAAAGCAGTCACTGAACAGTGACAGGGCTCCAAAGGAAGCTTAATTGATGGGTATATTAGAGATGTTAGAAATTTAGAGATAATAGATGTTGAATAGATGTAAATGTGAAGTGTTAGGCTAATATTACAGCAAAAAAATGAAGTTAATTTGTCCTGAATTAGAAAACAATAATAGGGAAAAATTCTTTTCCAGAAAGGAAAGGAATGCATTTGCAAATAAAATGAAACTAAAAGGGATAAAATGAACAGGAACGATGGTTCTCAGCAGTCACATGTTTGCAAGTCAGCTGTTTATAATAAGCTTAGACTTTAAATTGATTATTTATTGAACTGGCATTTCTTTTGAAAATAGTTCCATCAAATAGCGTAAAAATGGATCCAGATGTAGTTATTTCTTTGAGATTATTGGGAATGTATGAGCAAATGGAAGATAGATCATTTGATTATAAAAATAAGTAAGAATTCATTTTATGTTTGGAAATATCAGAAACAATTTTAGCGTTAAAGGCATGGTATAGAAATTAAAAAGCTAATTAGCCTATTTTTAATATTAGATGAATACACGGGTATTATCACTAATTATTAAAGATTCATATATTTATGTGATAACTCATTTTTATGGAGTCAATTGATTATTTCTTCTAAAAGAAGGTGAAAAATGGGTGGCATTGTCATGAGTGGCTATATCCTTCATAAGGATGTTACAGTAGGTCTTTGTTTACAGAGGCAAAAAGCTTATGAGATTTTACCATAATTGAAGAGAGCATTTATTTAATTATAGATATTTTCCCTATAATTTTAGAGGAAATACTACACAATTACATAAACACTGCATATAATATCTTTTTAATTTGCATAGTGTGGTTAAACCGATATTCTAAAATAAACCAGAGCCATAATTATGTAGACTTTTGAAGTTAATACCTAATATTTTCACCAAATACAATCATCTATTATTTTATTTGTAAATATGGTAGTATGTCAACACTTTTCAGCCACTAACATATGTTGAATTCTTGAGAATAATTGTTTATATTTTCCTACCCTTTTGAAAATATCTACATAATTTCACCTGGGTAAATATTTTGAAAGAACATAATTGGCAACATTTTTAAAACAAATCCTTATTATTAAATTGTATTTGAAGTTCTACGTGGAATACACTGCTTACTGTTTGGAATCTATAAAGCTCTATTTCAAGAATCTGTCTTTTCACTTTGAACTATAATTTGATATGCTTATGCTATTTAACAATTATGTGCAGACTGAAGTGGTTTGTTGGTTCAGTATATCTTGTTAATATACTTTGTACAGTGTTTTCTATAATTCACACTTTCATAGCTGCTACATAAAATAATTGATTTACTTATTTGAATGTTCTATAATATACAGTGGATCTTCAAAGAACATGAGGATTTTTTTTACCCAAAATAAAAGAGTTTCTGAGGATTACAGTGCATTTCATTTTAAAAATTTTTAATTCTCTTAACAAGTCTTCATTGATCATCTACTATGACCAAGGCATGGGAATGCACATCTGAACTGGTAAGAACTCTGCCTTCAGGGAACTCACAAACTATTAAGGGAGATAGCACACATGTGCCATCAAATAAGATAGAAACAAGATCAAAAGTCATATATTTGTAAAAGAAGAATAAAACAAATTCAGAAAAGATGAAATGGCAAAAATGATGAGAGCTAGGTAAGAAACAAAGGGGCCGAGTCTTACATTTCCTCCCTCATTCTCATTATCAACAAAGAGCTACTTGTTCCCTCCTTCACTGGGAAAAGCAAAAGGGAACTTCTGTTACACACCATCACTACTTCTATCCATTTCCACATCATTACCCCTTACTGCAGATGGCCACTCCACACCCCTGTCCAAGATTCCATTCTCTCTTTCCTTCTGGGGACATTTCTCCAGCAATTGTCCCCCTCTCTGTCCTGCATCATTAAGTTTTCCCTCTTTCTCGGTTATACTGACCAGCATACACACATTCTGTGTGTGTGTATGTGTGTTTGTGTGTGTGTGTGTGTGTATATATCTTGTGTCCTCATTTTCCTCTCTAGCAGACACTGTATTCCTTTTCTTCACTTTATAAAACTCCTTATAAGAATTGTCTCTTCTTGGTATCTCCAAAAGAATTCTTAATATATTCCTGGTCAGGTTTCCCCTTTCACTACTAAAAATTCTTTTTTTGACACCATTATGGACATGTTCTTTGATAGATATCTTTTTAGTTCTCATCTTCATCATCCTTCAACTATTTGCAGCATTTGGACACCACCGATGGCTCTTACTTGCCCATGTCTTCGCTTGGCTTTCAGGATCCCACACACCTGGTTTTCCCTCTAACATTCTGCTCTCTCCTTCTTAGTATCCTTTCCTATTTCTCCTCATCATCTGACCTCTACATTGAGTCCTAGGACTCACTTTGTTACTTTGTCCTTGGATCACTTTATATTGCTGTCCACACTCCCTCCTTTGTTGCTCTCATTCCACCTTATGGCTTAAAACTCATCTTTCTGTTGATGACTCCAGTCTGCAGCCCCATCCCCTGTTATCCTACAGCCCAGTTGATAGTTTCCAGATTCAACAACTAAAAATATAGATGCCACTAAAATGGGAATTTCATCTGAAATTTCCTTTTGAAGAATTGTGTTAAAAGAGAGCTTTTTTTGAAATGCTTGGAATTTTTTGCCACATATCTATACAGACTTAGTTTTACCTTGCAAAGACATATTCAAGTCATTTTGATTTGATATGTCACACAGAAATGCTGCGTTCCTGTAGAAATCTTTCAATAACTCACATTGCTGATTCTGTTCTTCATAAAATTTAACTATCTGTTCTCTCAGAGATAAAATTTTGACTAACACCTGTCCCTGCAATAGACAACACACTTTAGAATGATACAGAAAATTCACACTGAATACTCATAGTTCAACTTTAGCATGTTACAAAACTGACAATGCCATGTTGCATTTGCCCAAATATAGTTAACAATACTTATAACTTGTTGCAAAATATCACTTGAAATAGTAGCTTTAGCACAAAAATTTTGCTGATGCAAGATACAATGAAAAGAAATGAGAGCATCTGGATTTGTTAATACATTTTTATGTGTACAATAAACCTTTCATGTTTTCCTGTCATGGAAGGTGTACCATCTGTACATACATTCATTAAATTTACCAAATTCAGTCTAACTTCACAACATTTATCTTGAAAATTGTTGAAGATATTTATTCCCATGTTCTGTTCACAAGAGTGCCCAAAGCGAGCAACTCTTTGTAGCAAAGAAAATCTTCTGTTATGACCCAAATGAAGCATAAAACCTGCACTGAGTTAGTGGTATCAGTTGATTTATCCAAAGCAATTGGATAATATATATTTTGCTTTTGAACTATTGCATGAAATTGTTCTCTTATGTCGAAGGCTAATTCATGCTGCCAATCAGTCATAGTTCTTCTGGAAAGAGGCAGTTATTTGTACTTTGAAACTTTGTCAGGTTCTAAGCATCCTACAACTTCAACAATGCATTCTTTCACAATTTCTACAACACAGAATGGCTTCCCTTTTTTCCTGAGTATATAAGCTACTTTACAAGTTGCTTCAGTGGCATTATTTAGAGGTCTTGCTGCTGCTTGAAAGAATTATCTTTTCTTTTGCTTTTCATCTTTCAATTTCTGCAATACAACCTTTTGCATCTCTCCCTCTAATTTAAAATATTTGTGGTCCTTATGAGTGTCATGATGCCGATGAGCATTGAATTTCTCTAATGTTGATACTGCAGTATCACAAAGCAAGCAAATTATCTTATCTTTAGCAGAAACAAGATAATATTGCAATTCCTAATCCTCATTTAAAAAATCTGTTTTCTTCCTTCAGTGTTCTCTTGGTCTTCTTTGACATGATGGGATGTTAAGCAGACAGAATTAAAAAATACTGTTGAGCTGTGCAACTATTCAGAAATTCCACTTCAAACAGAAACACAGTGCACCATTGTCAAAAGCTGATAACAGACTGGCATACTCGACCCCTATAAACTCCTGCCAACCAGCCTCGTGCAGTAGTGGTGCTAGCTGGGCAACGGAAGTTAGAACTAAATCATGAGCACAGCAGCTGTCAATTTAGCCCTTTTGGTTTACTAATGTCCTAATTGTGCTGGTCAATCTGGGAGGATTACTTCATTGAAACTTATTTTATTCTTTGGTATTTTAAGTCCATTCATTTTAAAAATAAAATAAAGATACAAAAGATGAAAAACAATGCATTAATAAAAATAAAAGGATTTGTTCTGTAAAATTTAGATTTAGTCAAAAGGCGACACTTAAGGACCTAGAAGGCCACATTGTGGGCTTAAGACCAGTGGTTCCCTACCCCTGGTTCAGACCAATAACAATTCAGTCATTATGATTCTTGTCTTTTACTCACATCTGCAGCTGATTCACCATTGCATCCTACTGAATCGTACCTTAAATACCACATTTTCAGAATTTGTCCTTTTCTCATGGCCCCACTGCTGCCACCTGGACCCAAGGTGCCACCATCGCTTGCTTCCTGGTGTTCTCTCTGCTTCTGCCTGTGGCACCATTCAGTCTGCTCTCAAAAGAGTAAGCTAATACATCAATGGGTGGGTAAGGATAGTTATCTATATAAAGTATGCAACTGCTTCAAAAGATAGCACCAACCTTGGATAAAAGCTTCTAGAATTAAAAAGATTTGGACTTGCATCTTGTCCAGGTTGTTTTTAAGAACTTTTTTACAAGCAAAACTTTGCCACCCATGAAAGGTTTATCTTTCCAGGTTGATGCTAGGAGGGTAAGCTATCATTACACAGCCTTCACTGGCATCCCTGAAGTCAGATCACACTGCAAGAGACATTCCAGAAAGTCCTGGCCACGTAACCAAAGCTGAACTCTTTCACAGTTTGAGAAATTTAAAAGATCAAGAATTAAAATAGCCATTAAATAGCTATTTTTCTGCTGTTTTCCTACATAGTAATGATAGGTAACATTTATTTAGCATTTACTGTGTGCCAGACCCTGCTCTAAGAATTTTACGTGGATTTTGTACTACTGTGTCACTGTTTATCTATGAAAAACAGAAAGGTCAAGTTACCTGCCCAGGTAACACAGCTCTAAGGTAGTGGAGCCAAGGATTCAGAGCCAGCAGTATAGTCTTAGAGTCCACGCTCTCAACCGGCACGCTGCATACACATAGCTCAAGTAGATCAAGAGGTCTTTTACCTGAGTTGTTCAGCATCTCCTCTCTAACCCCCATTTTTTTCTTTTAGTTATTTGGAGTTCTTAATTTCATTAAAGATTCCCATTACAATAGTTTTCTCTGCCATCAGAGAAAAAGATGTAAATAAACTTGAAAGTATAAATTGGCGACTGAAATTCCCATGCCCATGCACACACACATACACATTCCCAGAGTATGAAAAGGCCACTGTGTTGACATCTACAGCCCAACCTTCAGAGATATGCTCAGAAGATTAGAACTTAGTAATTATGCTTTTCTGTGACTCCTTCAAATCATGTTGATTAAACAATGCAATTGTATTCTGAAGCCCAACAGTTATTACTGATGAGTTAAATATCATGGTTTAGTGTTATGAGGGGGTCTCTCATGTGATGCTTAGGAGGATTATGCAGCTGTCCTGCGTCTCTTTTGGAATCCCACAGATCCAAGGGGAAGGTTGGCAAAACCCTGTGGTGGAATCCATCCATAGAAGAGCACTGCATTCTTTAATGGCCACACAAGAGAAACTTTTCCAACCTGAACAAAGACATCAAGTAAAAAATCTAATCAGCAAAGATGAGTCAGAAATTCTGGAGTTTAATTCTGACGGTGCTCATCATCTGGTCATAAGAAAGTTAATTATCACTTAAGGTCCCCAGATCTTTCAATGAGATTAGCTCACAGCATTATTCATGCATCATGTCACCCGGTGACAACATAGTGCAATGGAAGTCGTCCTGGGTATTTGGTCTCACTTTCAGACAAGCTTAGCTTATTTTTAACGAAAGAAACTAGATTTCAAAAACCCAGTTTCCTTAGATGTAATTTTACCCTAGAGGACTAAGAGAGAAGATGCATATTTGATTTCAAGACATTGAATTGACTCACTTTAAAAGACAGAAATAGCCAAATTAAATTTTTGAGCTTCATAATAGCAAAGCAGCTAATTAGTAGACTGGTTTTCATTCGCTTTTCAATTAATTGAGCGATATATATTTGGAAAATTGGAGGAGGATGACTATCACATTGACTAAACTTAAATAACTGTCTTTGATTTTTTAACTAAACTGAACACATGCCCTCATTTTTTTTCACCTTAAAGTAAAACCAATAGTTATTAAGTGAAACTATCAAACAAGTGTATGGTGGTGCTCAACATTTCTGTTTCCCATGTAAGAAGTTTTGGCAACATCCAAGAGGAGATTGGGAAATCAAGGTATTACTCAACAAATCAGCAAAATTAAGAAAACACCATTGATACATACAATACTGCCCATGGTTACTGCACCAGACACTTGTTTACCATTTAGCACTGTTGGTGTTTAGTAAGAAATGTTTGCTGCCCTGACAAGGCTCTCTAAAGAAATCATAAGGCAAAGTCCTTGCGAAGATTCTGTGCAATACTTCTTGAATGTTACCTATCAAAAAATGAACTCCATTTTAGACCAAAGTAAATTATCTACTCAGTTCAGGGTTTATGCTGATAGACATTGCTATAAGTATTTATATCCAGTTGTAATGAAATGTTTTATAGGTAATGAGATGAAAAATGCATTTTAGCATGAGAATTTCTTTTAAAAAGTGTGGTTATATTAAAATACATCCACACATTCTTTGATACTGTTTCCTTCATGCAGTGGAAGTCAATTCCCTTCTGCTTGAGGTTGGACTATAGATAATGATTTACTTCTAGCAAATAGAATATGGCAGAGGGGATGGTGTAGAACCTGCAGAAATAGGACCTAAAAGGGCATTGTGGCTTCTTCCTTGGTCTCTCTCTATTACACCCTCTGGTGGAATCAGCTGCCATGCAGTGATGACACACATCCAACCCTATGTAGATGTCCATGTTGGAAAAACCGAAGTCTCCTGCCAACAGCCAACAACCAACAAAGAAGTGAGGCCTTCTGCTAACAGCTGTGTGAGGGAACCTTGTTGGAAGTGGCTCATCCAGCCTCAGTCAAGCCTTCAGATGATCATAGCCTTGGACAACGTCAGAGAGCAACCTCATGAGGGGTCTGTGCCAGACTGCTCACCTAAACAGCACCTGAACTCCTGCCCACGGAAACGGTCCAATAATAAGTGCTTATGGTTTTAAGCTGCTAGTTTTGGGGGTAATAGATAACTAACATAGGAGGACTGTTTTTGTTTAAGAAAACGTTCTAAAAAGCTACTTGGAGTAGATGATGCAATCCTGAAGGCCTGGGTGTGAGTCAGGGCCCAGGAAACCAACAGCAATTGTTGATTTACTTTGTGTGAAAAAAGTAAAGGAGTTGGGTTTTGCTTCCAAGAGAAGTATGAGAGAGAAGAAAGGAAGGGAAAAAAAGGGAGTGGCAGTAAAATACTTAGACACCATACAAAGTATAGGGAAGGGCCAACAAGAAACCTCAGGAGTTTGGAGGTTGAAAATATTTTTAAAGAAGTAGAATGTATGGTGTGATGTTAAGTATTTTTGGGGAGGGAGGTGTTTAAAAATCAAAGAAAGTCAAGATTAGGAGTAAAGATGAGCAAAATCAAACATGAAAATATATATCCCCTATTTTCCTATTTAAACCTCAAGGAGCTATTTGGGCTTCCATAAGATTTCTTGTTTAAATCTCAAAGGTTACAATGACCCAGGATTATATAAAAATTTTTAAAAGTTAATAACCTTCTTATAAATGAGTTTCCCTAGCCTGAGGCATACCAACTGAAAACAGAACAACAAGGTATGTCATAATATTGTAAAAGTTGATATTTTACTTATTAATGTCATTCCATGATGCCACTGGAGTAAAATCTAAATTGACAGGTCACTTGACTGGACTAGGTCTCACATCTTCCCATGCCACTCCTTAGTGGGAGAGGCTGCCCCTGGACTGACCCAAGGAACTCAGCTTTCCATGGGAAAGAGGCTGACAGCCTCTTCTCATGAGATCCCTGGTGCTATCAGACAACTCCCTGTACTCAGGCGGCCAGGTGCCAGCCCTGACCACTGACTGATAAGCTCACACAAGGCTTTTCTCCGGCTTGCACTATAAAATACAAGGTCAAATGATTTGAGCGGACACCTCACCACAGAGGATATTCTGATGAAAAGGTACTCTACTTCATCACTATTAGAAAAATGCAAATTAAAACTGTAAGATACCACTAACTACTAGATACATATTAGAAGGTCTAAAATTAAAAAGACTGACCTAACAAGATTTAAGCGAGGGTGTGGAACAACTGGAACTCTCATACAATGCTGAATGCAAAGGTGAAATGGTACAACCTCTTTGGATAAAAAACAGAAAATAGACAACATGACAAGGAACCAAGGTCGGTGATGTGCACAGCAGGACTTTGAGTGTCTCTCTGTGAGGGGATGAGAGAATTGGGGGTTGTATGCTTCCTCTTGCTGATTCTGGGCTTTTGTATTTCCCCGATAAAGTCTATTTTTTGTATCCTGCTGCATGATGGAGTAATATTTGCCATTGTCCATCTTGCTCTGCATTGAACAAACAGATAACAGTCCTGGCCCTTAGAGTGGACATTCCATTGAGAAGAAAAGAAAAGAAAAGAAAAGAAAAGAAAAGAAAAGAAAAGAAAAGAAAAGAAAAGAAAAGAAAAGAAAAGAAAGAAAATAAATAATTAAAATATTATATTTGTAGAACATAAACATAAGTAAAAGAGATATGTTTTGTGAAAAATATTAGATGAAGATAAATGCTGTGAAGCAAAATTAAGCCAACAATAGGGAGCACTGGGAAGAAGTATCTATCTTATGAACCAAGAATTCACTTCTAGGTGTATAGGTGGCCAGGCTAAAACTCTCAGCATATGTTCAAGAAGACATACACAGCATGCTCCTCACAGTAATATTTGAAGTAGTTAAAAAAAATGGAAAGATCTGAACATCCATCAATGAGCGGTCACCGGGCAGTTATCTTCTTCCTTCAGAAAGATCTCCAGGGTTGGTTATGGGCCATGGATGGGAGACTGGCACCAAACAGACTTGGTAGAAGACCATTCTACTGAAGTAGTTCAGACAAAAATAATAATTATAGCTAACATTGCTGGGTGCTTACTGTGTGCTGGGTGATGTTGCAAGAATTTAACATAACTCATTCAGTCCCTACCACAACTCTACGTAGTAGATACTATTATTGTCTCCTTTGCAGATGACACAACCAAGAGAGAAAGAGGTAAGGGACCTCCCCGACATTATACCTTAGTAGCAAAGACAAAGCATCAAAACAGACTGAGCTCAGAATCACTATTTTAAATGATTAACTATGCTATGTTCTGAGAACAGGCTTGTGTTCTCAGTAACTGCAACAATGGAGAAAGCATGAAGAATTTCTGGGAGAATTTCTACTTCTGTCTACCTAGTTACCATCACCTTACGACTATGTTGCACAGAGAGTAACTTACATGAAAGAAATTCCAATAATAATGTTTTAGAAGCTAATGTTTTATTCCATTCAGTTGACAGAACAAAGTTCCATCTTCATCAATATCTGCTTAGAGCAATTTGTCTCCTCTTCTAATGAGGTTGACGAAATTTGGAGCAAAAAAACAGGAGTTTTATATATTTCATAAAAATGTAATTGTCTTTCCTGTGCTCTGAGAGAAATGTCATTAAGTGCTGAATTATGAAGCCTGAAATTACACAAGAATATTTTTTACTTTGTGTCTTCTCATGCTTGTTTACATTTTATTGTTATTAGTCCTTGATTTAATGGCAGATTATATTATTGTCTTAGTTATTACATTGTTATTTCAGGTATGCATCATAAATTGAACATTTTAATGAGATGGAATTGACTTAAAATCAGGCACTAAATGTTCAAAATTATAACGGTCCTGAATTTTTTATTGCAACCATCCTTTCCCCCTCAATTGTGAGATCAAGTGTATTATATAGTAGGGTTATTAGCTCTAAGACTTAAAAAATTCCCACCCCTACACTAAAAATATCAGAAATTATTTTGTACAATGTCTACAGCAAGGCCATTGATAATTTTGAACATTGTGAGCCTTTAAAAAAAATTTTAACTGCTATTATCTTCTTTTAATATATTTATCTTTACACAAAGTTTATTTTATTGCTTAGCTGTAAGAGGAAAGTAAAAGAGCCTTTTAGATAGCTTATTAGATTATTGGATTTATTAGTTTATGCAAATCCACTTTGAAATAATGAAAACCTTATTGGATCATGAAAGACTGAAATATAGTACATTTGCTTTTATAATTTTACCTCATGCGTATTGTGCTACACTGAAATTTTTAGAGCGTCATAGACTTTTGTACCTTGTAAGAACTAAACTATTAGGCTATAAAATACTCTTACTTCTTTCCAGAATATCTCAAGCATGTCAATAACCTTAAAATCTTGTGACTTTGCTCTTTTCATAAGCAGAAATAATCATAATTTAAATGTGTTCTCAATCCAACCTAGTCATAGGGAAAATTGAGAAAATTAATTTTTCTGTGTAAAATAAATGCCAAATCCCCCAGGAAGCCAGTATAACTAATTCTTTTTGCTTCTCTATAATCAGTTAGAAGGACAGACCTTGGTGACAGAAAGTCCTGGGTTCAAGGCTCACCTCTGCCCCTTATTCTGTGATCTTGGAAAAGCCTTGTTTTTCTTTTTAAATCTTCTTTGGGTTCAATTTCCTTGTCTACATCTGTAAATGTGGTATAAAAGTACTACTACCTCAGAGAGTTGTGGTGAGGATTAAATAAAGTGTTTAGTGTGCTGCCTAGAATATACTAAGAGCCCCATAAAAGGCAGATATTAACATTATTTTCACATTATTATTTCATGTCACTCTTTATGATATCCTAGGCTTCAGTTTTTCATGCAGGCATGGTGAAATGGTGGGGAATATTGTCTTGCCCCATGGAAACACTTTACTTCAATGTCTCAGGAAACCAGGGACTAAGCAAAGAGTGTGTAAGCTCTTGATTCCTAGGTACTCCCATTGTAAGACAGCATTTCCAATATATCAATATAACACACAGTTCTATATGCAGACATTGCATGGAGTGGATTTCAGTAAAAGTCACATCATAAATTAACCCTGCTTCTAGAAATAAAGAGCATTTTAAGACAATAATATGAAAATTTGTATGATAACCAATTAGATAACCTAGAAAAAGTGGACAAATTTCTAGAAACCCAGATTACCAAAACTGATCCAAGAAAAAATAGAAAGTGTAAATATAATAAGTAACAAGACCAAATCAGTAATCAAAATGCACACTACAAAAAGAAAACATCCAGGACCAGATGGTTTCACTGGTTAATTATACCAAATATTTAAAGAATTAATACCAACCTTTCTCAAGCCCTTCAAAAAAGAAGAGAAAGGAACAATTTATTACTCATTCTGTGAGGCATGAGACCATCATTACCTTGATACCAAAGTCAGACAAAGAATGAGGGTGGGTGTATAAGAGATATAGCCAATATCTCTTATAAAGATAGATGCCAAAATCCTTAAGAAGAAAATAACAGTAAATAGAATCCAACAGCATATTAAAAGGATTGTACATCATTACAAAGTTAGATTTATCCCCAAAATGCAAGGGGGGTTCAAGCTAACAAAATCAATCAACATAATACACCATAGAGAGATATAACAATAGAATAAGGGGGAGGGACCACATGTTTATTGATACAGAAAAGTACTTGATAAAATTCAACATTTTTCATGATAAAATTACTCTGCAAACTGGGAATGGAAGGGAACTTGGTCAACATAATAAAGGACATTAATGGACAACCCGCAGCTAACATTATACTTGGTATGGACTGAATAGCATTCCTCTAAAATGCAAGCCCTAAACAAATGTGATTGTATTTGGAGATAGGGCCATTAGTGAGGTAATTAAGGTTAAATGAGGCCATAATTGTTGGACTCTAATCTAGTAGAATTGGTGCTGTACAAGAAGAGGAAGAGACACCAGGGATGCACATGCACAAAGAAAACATCATGTGAGGACAGTGAGAAGGTGAACATCTGTGAGCCAAAGACAGAGACCACTAGAAAAACCAAACTTGCTGACACCTTGATCTTGGACTTCCAGCCTGCAGCACTGTGAGCAAATAAATTTCTGTTGTTTATGCGGCCTAGTCTGTGGTGTTTTAATATGACAGGCCTAACAAAGTGATATAATACTCAACGATGAAGGACAGCAAGCTTTGCCCCTAAGAATAGGAATAAGACAAGTATGTCTACTTTCAGCACTGATATACAATGCTGAACTGAAAGTTCCAGCCAGAGTAATTAGGCAAGGGAAAAAAAGGAATCCAAATTAGAAAAGAAGAAATAAAACTATTTCTATTTGAAGGTTGCATGATCCTACAGATAACAAATTCCAAAGAATCCATAAAAAAAGTGACTAGAGCTAATAAACAAAATCATCAAAGTTGCGGAGTCCGAGATCAACACAAAACTCAATTGTGTTTCTATATGCTAACAATGAACAATGTGAAAATAAAGTTAAGAAAGCAAGTTCATTTACAATACTATTTAAAAGAATAAAATACCGAGGAATAAGTTTAACCAAAGATGTAAAAGCCTTGTCCATTATAAACTACAAAACATTACTGAAAGAAATTAAAGACCAAAATAAATGGAAAGATATCCCATGTTAATGAATCAGAAGATTTAATATTGTTAAGATGGCATTATTGCCAATACAATCTACAGATTCAATGTAATCTCTATAAAATTCTAAGAGTCTTCTTTGCAAAACTGGAAAAGCAGATCCTTAAATTCATATAAATTACAAGAGATTCCAAACAGCCTATATATATATAAAGAAGAACAAAGTTGGAGGACTCACACTTCTCAATTACAAAACTTACTACCAAGCTACAGTAATCAGATCATTATGGTACTAGCATAAGAATAGAAATATGGAATAACTGGATAGAATTAAAGTACAGAAATAAACTCATACATCCATGTCCAGTTGATTTTAGACAAGGGTTTGAAGACCTATTGATGGGGAAAGAATAGTATATTCAAAAAATGGTGTTGGGATAAGTGGATATTCACATGGAAAAGTAGGGAGTTGGGTCCCTATCCCAGATAATATACAAATATTACCTCAAAATGGAACAACAATTTAAATGGAAGTGCTAAAACTATAAAACTCTTAGAAGAAAATATAGGGATAAGTCTTCATGACCTTGGATTTGGCAATGGAGTCTTAGATATGAGACTAAAGGCACAAGTAGTAAAGCTATATATATATATATTTATATATATATAAATTAGACTTCATAAAAATTTAAAACTGTTGTGCAGCAAAGGACATTATCAAGAAAGTGAAAATAGAAACCATAGAATGGAAAAAAAAACATTTGTAAATCATGTATCTAATAAGGATCCAACATCTAGAATATATAAAAAACACTTACAATGTAACAACAAAAAAATGAATAACCTAATTAAAAAAGGGGCAAAAGATTTGAATAAGTATTTATCCAAAGAAGCTATACAAATGGACAATGAGAACATAGAAACCTGCTGAACATCATTAGCCACCAGGAAAATGAAAATCAAAACCACAATGAGACACCAGTTCACACTCATTAAGATATAGCTATAATAAAAAAAAAGGAAAATACAATTAGTCCTCCATATCCATAGGTTCCATAGTCATGAATTTAACCAACTGTATATGGAAAATATTATAATAAAAATAATAATACAGCAATAAAAATAATACAAATAAATAGATTATAACAACTACTATTACATAGCATTTACATTGTATTAAATATTATAGGTAATCTAGAGATAATGTAAAATATATGAGAGGATGTATATAGGTTAGGGGCAAACATGTACTGCATCATTTTATATAAGGAATTTTTCTTTTCTTTTAGAAACAAGGTCTCTGTCACCCAGGCTGGAGTACAGTGGCATGATCACAGCTTACTGTAAGCTTGAATTTCTGGGATCAACCAATCTTCTCTCAGCCTGCAGAGTAGCTGGGACCACAGGTGCAAGCCACCATGCCCAGCTAATTTTTTTAAAAAAATTTTTTAGAGATGGAGTCTGGCTATATTGCCCATGCTGGTTTTTAACTCCTGGCTCAAGCAATCTTCCTGCCTCAGCCTCCCAAAGTGCTGGGATTACATGTATGAGCCACTCACCCAATCTATATATAAGGAATATGAGCATTCTTGGAATGGGATGGTATCTGCAGGGGTCCTGGAACAAATCCTCCATGGACGCTAAGGGATGACTCTAAGTGTTGGTGAGGATACAGAGAAATTAGAACTCTTCAGACACTGCCAGTAAGAATGCAAAATGGTGCAGCTGCTGTGGAAACCATTTAGTGGCTCCTCAGAAACTTCCACATACTCCTAGGTCTATACTCAACATACTGAAAACGGGTGTTCAAATAAAAACTTGTGTACAAATATTCATAGCAACACTATTCATAACAGCCAAAATATGGAAACACCCAAGTAGCCATCAGTGGATGAATGGATAAACAGATTGTGGTATATACATACAATGAAATATTATTCAGCCATAAAAAGGAATGAAGTACTGATATATGCTGCAATATACATGAATCTTGAAAACATTATGCTAAATGAAAGAAGCCAGACACAAAAGTCACATATTGCATGATTTCATTTATATGAAATATTCAGAATAGGCAAATTCATAGATACAGGAAATGATGGTTGCCTGTGGTGGGGGTAGGGTGAATCAAAAGTGACTGCTCAATGGGTATGGGATTTTCTTTGGGGGTGATTAAAATGTTTTGAATTAGACAGAAGTAGTGATTGCAGTATATGCCACTGAATTGTAGCCTTTAAAATGATTAATTTTATATTACATAAATTTCATTTCAATTTTTTTTTAAGAAAGTAAAAAAAAAAAAAAATACCATGTCCCTAGAATACTACAAGATCTGATGGCATTTTCTATAATCTGTAAGCATCAGTACCCTCTGCATATCCAAAGGTAAACACTACTCACTACAGCCGGGTGCAGGATCACTTCTAGACCACCCCTAAGGTTGCTGGGCTCTGAGTCAGAGAGTCAGACAGGGCAGCCCAACACTGCCATGAGAGATTGGAGGTCTCGTTGATTATTCTCTCAGGCTCTTGTTCTGTTGCACAAGTTTTCCTATTCCTGAGCCACCACCAAGCTCCCCCACAAAAAATGTGCAGTGATCTATCTAACTACTTCATTCTGACC
The DNA here is from genome assembly GCF_020740605.2 of Lemur catta. NCBI lineage: Eukaryota > Metazoa > Chordata > Mammalia > Primates > Lemuridae > Lemur > Lemur catta. The sequence continues at coordinate 83,314,000 of NC_059136.1, read as the reverse complement.
TCCCAGTCTCAGCCTCTGCTATTGAAACAGAAGCCAGTTGAAAATCAGCCATTCTGGGTCACCTTCACACGCACACGTCACCTATCCCCACTGCCCAAGATTCCCTCCACGGTCTCACCAGGAGAGATTGGATATCCTTTCATTCCTAAAGCCAAACTTATTCAACTAGATTATGTGGCTTTACAGCTCTGCTCCCAAGCATTAATTCTTTTTTAGACTAAATACATTCACATTATTATGATTTAAAGCCTGCTTGGCTTCAGTTAATTTTTGACACTCTTCTATGTGTTTCTGGTCTTGGGCTTTCATTAATCTATGCTGAGAATGTTTAACCCCACCCTTGCCATCCTCCTTTTCACAACAATTTTTAATAAGCTTAAAAACCCTAACACACATTTAGCCACTCTAATCCATAGCATTATGTCTGTGCCCAAATTTTGGTTTGTAAGAGGGATAGGAGAAAGGACTTCAGAAAGGAAGGGTGTGGGTTTTGAACTTCTTGAAGGATATTACTAAAATGTAACACTGGAAGTTATTCTGAAGATGTAAAATTTTTGGTTCCAAAATGTTGGACCAATATTTTGCAAAATGAGTGAGCAGAAAGTTTGAATCATTCTTCAGCCACTAAGTAGTAAACATCACCACCCTTACAGAGGCTTTTGATTTGGGAACACTTCTGCAGGACTAAGAAAATGGGCAAAGTCTAGCCAAACAATAGATTCCTTTTACCTTTCCATTTTCACTTTTTAAGGACTTTGTTCCCTATCTAAACCCATTAAATATTCAACTCCTAGGACTCAAACTTCCAAAAGATACTTGCTTCTGTAGTAATAACTAGCCTTTGTGTGATTACAGAGCAATTTCACATACATTGTATCATTTGATAGAGTAGAAAATATATATGTTATCATCCTCATTTTAGAGACAAGAAGCCTTAATTTGAAGTCAAAGAGTTTAAATGACAAACTGATAAACCACAGATCTGGAAGCCAAGCCCAGATGCTCTTATTCTCATGCTCTTTAAACTCTATGCTCTTTCTCAAATGTTATATTTGACTGTCTAGAGTATCTCTTTGTCTTTAATGTTCGTATCTATTTTTTGTTGTAGGATTTTAAGTATGTATAAAATGAATTTTGAATTCAAGCAGAGTTTTTTTTATTAGCTAATGCATAAAAAACACCGCGCATCACATGTTGGAAGATTAAAAACAAAATAAATAAATAAGACATTGAAATGAGGCTGGTGAGTGATATTTACATAAATGGCTAAAATACATATTAGCAATGTTTTCCAAGTCTTCCCTGCCGTAAAACTCACCTGAGCACACCTCAAAGAGTTTATCTCCAGTTGTGGAAATCTAGAAAGATTTCATGAAAGAAGTAATATTTTATTTAACTCTTTATTTAACTCTTTCAACTCTTTTAGTGAGCTGAAAATGATCACTTATTTTCATCACTTTTAAAGCAAAAGCAATGAATTTCTTAAAACAAAAGAAGAAAAATAGTTTATGTACTTTGCATGTAAACAAATCATTTGTATAAATGCATGGTTATGTGTGTATCTATAACAGGTAATTATTATACATTATATATGTATATTTACATAACTTCCTAGATATCTGTAAGTGTTCCCTGGCCAATTTAAGCTAAATTTATCACACTGATCTTCGTACACCACTTTATTTTTTACATATCTATTTTATTGCACTTTAACATTCTGGTGCAATTATTTCTTTAGCATCCAGGTGCAAAGTACTTTTAAAGTATTTTAATTATGTAAACTATTTAGGATTCCAGGTTTATTTTTCCTTTATCATTGATAACCAGTAATGGAAAAAGAAATCTTAACATACAAATCACTTTAGTTATCCAAATATTTATTGATCTCATTCTAGAGTAGGTACTGAGGTCAGCAAGGCAAGAATTCTGCCAATGAGGGATTTGCACTCCGATAGAGGGAGACATAGATACCAATAAATGGAAGCAATGACCTACGGCAGTGCTATGAAAGAGGAAGGGGTGGTAAAGAGATAAAGAAGGTGTGTGCAGTTTTACATGATGTGGGAGTTTGGGAATGAAAACAAATGGGTGGAGAGAGCAGGCTAGAGATAAGACAAGCTTCATGGAACAAGCCATACCTGAGCTGAGTCTTTAAAGATGATTATGTGTTCAAAGGCAGGAAAGAAGGAATTAGACAATTCAGCATAAGAAAAGGAATCAGATATCCTGACTTGTTCGTCAGACAGCAGTTTTATTTGCTCCCATTTTAAAGATGAGTAAACTGAGGCTTAATGAAGTTATATAGCTTGCTCAGAATGAGAGAATAAGGGGAATGCAAACATAAAAAATAAAGACTTAAGTCGGCCCTAGGTGGCTCCCTATGCAGTGACTGGCTCCTGTGTGATGTGTTGATTATACACAGACTTGCTGGCTCTGTGGTGGGGGCTCCATGATGCTAGGCAGAGAACGGGGCTTCCTGTACCTTCTTTTTCCTTCCCAACTTTCCTGCTTGAGCTGTGTGGAGTGGAATCTCCTCATTCTTCCCCATAATTTCAAATCAAACTCATACATAATTCCAGAAAGATTAAAATTTACTTAAATAGACAAAGAATGTTCTGCTCAAACATCTGTTAGTGAAGTGGAAACACATCATTCAATCAGAAAATATGCTAAATTATCTGGCAACCCAACAGCCCAAGTAGCTCGCCCTCCCATTTCTATCACTTCTAAAGCATGAGTTCAGGGTGCTTAATTCCACATAAAAACAGATCCTTTAAAGGTCAAATTTGTCCGTTTAGCACAAGTGCTGTGATCGTTACAGCCAACAAGAAACTGAACAGTAGGAGAACTAAGCCTGATGGAGTGGCAGGTCATATAAACTATTTCCCATTTGGTTTAGACCCCTGTATTTTTGTCTGTCCCAGATGGAAAAGAAGCAAATTATCTAATCAACATTCAACTATTTTAAAACTGAGAAGAGATCTTAAACTTTTTCAGAAGTATCTTTGGAATTTTTGTTTGTTAACTTATTATTAGCAACCTTAATTGAAACTTCAACTTGTGTTTTTCCCTTGTGATGGAGAGTCTGAGTCCGTAGACCTAAGGCCCCTGCTCAGTAAACAGCATCTAGAACATCAAAAGTAACAGTGGGTTGCGAACAAGACAGATCATACTGAAGAAGGGGTTGAATGCCATGTTAAGAACTCTCAGAATGGTCCCTTCCTTCCACGTGTCATTCATTCTTTCATTAATTTATTTGCTTGAAATTCTTTTTGAACATACGGTATGAAAAGCACCTAGGGCATAGCAGAACAGGACAGACCCTGCCTGCATCCTCACGGGGCTTTCTGTTTCACCAGGGAGCCAGACAAGAAAAGAGAGCACCTCGTCTCCTGCTTTTGAGACTTATCCATTTTAAAATATGTAATGCCAACTTTATTCATTTTAACTGGTGTATTTCTTTAAAAAGAGAGAGAAGGAAATCAGAAGTGAAAACAGCAAATGAGTGCCATTATTTTGTGCATTTTTTTAGGATACTTGGAATAGTTCCAAATTAAAAGAAAGAGACAAGGCAACTGTAATATTACAGTCTGATAAATACTATGACAGGGAAAGGAAAAGATATCATGCAAGGACCAAGCACCCAGATGTTTTATGTAAGACTTGAAAGATGAGTAAAAGGACAAGTGGATGAAAGCTTATGTTGAAATGGAAGTGGTGGTGGGGATGATTTTCTAAGCAGAGAGATGGAAAGAATTCAGTCTGGCAGAAGTGGCAAGTAGCTACAGATAAGGCTGGAGAGAGGATGAGCTCAGACCCCACGGGTTCCTGTAGTATCTTCTAAGAAGGCTGGACTTTGACCTAAGAGTGATAGCCATGGTGAGCACAGCAGTTGGGGATTAGGATGATAAGCATCACTGGGGGACTCTGGCTTTTTCAACTTCCCAGAGAAGAAAAATCAGGTACAGAGAACCACTGGGAGCAAGTCTTTTCCTAGCTCTTCACTGTACTTTTCAGGGTTCGGCAGGGGAATGTAGAAATTAACCATCTGCCAGCCGAGGGTCTCTTGGACAAGCTGTTACCAGTAACCTGTGCTCTACCTCCAAACGTTTCAGGCCTACCACCGACAGATGGAGAGTCAGAAAAGGCTCCACTCAGTGAACTGATACCACACAATCATATACGCGGCTGTGGTATAGAGAAAGGATTACAATGGGACAAAATTGAAGGAAGGAAGGCAGTCAGTTAGGTTCAGATGGGTCTTGCCTCAGCGTTAATGGGGTAGCAGAGTGTTAACAGGCTTTAAAAGAAAAGTTAGGAAATTTAACCAATATTGCAGAGATGAAAGTACCAGGCCTAGGAATGAAGCACAGTTTTCTGGACCAGGAAAATGTATTAATGGTAACACAGAAAACAGGAAGAGGAAAGTTTAGGGGAGGTAGGATTCACAGGGAAATCATGTGCTATGTCCCCAGCGTAGAGGACTTTGAGGTGTTAGTGGAACTTCTAAGCTGGGGTGTTCAGTGAGTGGCAGGAGTGGCAGCCACTGGTGTACTCAGCTATCCCCGTAAAAGAGAACCTGTAGAGGCACCAGGAGTCAACGAGCCATCTCTGCTGTCAGCCACAGCCACACTCTCAGAGCTGCTAGTGTCCAACAAGGGACAATGGCGGAGGGCTAGAGCCAGGCCCTTTCTGCCAGAGCAGGATGCTCCAACAAGTGGTCTTTGCTCTGCAGCCCACCACTGGCCTGGCCAAGACTCTCTCAGAGCTGAGCTATCTGCTTTTCAGAGGACCCAAACTGACAGGCACGTAACCAATATACATGATTCTTGAGCTCCAGAGAGATCCAGCTGGTGAGACATATTTGGGAATCATTGGCACATGGATGGTAGCTGAGATCTGAGAGTGGCTGATCACACTTCACAAGATTGCATGCAATTAGAAGGGACACGCTTCTGTGACAGAAGCCTGAGGAACACCAGCAGGTCAGGGGAGGAGGAAGAACTCCAAATGAAAATTGAGGAGTGGGCAGAGAGGTGGGAGGGAAATTCAGAAGTTCAGTGTAATGGAAGCCAGTGGGAAAACATATTTTAAGAACTGTTTTTGAATTCAGCAACAATGAGATCACGTGTGTATTTGGCCAGAGCGGCTTTATTAACATCGTGATGGGGAAGCTACATTTCAGAGAGTTAAGGAAGTAAGTTAGAGGATGGAATGGAGATGGTAAGTGAGGAAAATTGTTTCCATATGGCTGTGAATGAAAAGAAGAAAGATACAAGGAAGCAGTTGGAGGATGACTTTGGTTGAGGAAGAGTGTGTGTGTGTGTGTGTTTGTGCACACATGTGTAAGATGGGAAATTTGAAAATATCACATTATCATGTCCATTTGCCTAAATTATTTGAATATCCTATTTATTAATAATAGTATTTTTCTCCCATTCCTTACCCCTTTTTAATTGCATTCAGTCTGTGCTCTAATACCAGACTAGTCTTCCTGAAGCACAGGCAGCCACTCTCTTGAAATCCCTCAGCTGCTTCCCTTTTCCTATAGAACCGACTCTAAGCTACTTAGCATGGCATTTGAGACCTCCCAAATTTTCCACCTGTAGAACCAACTCTAGGCTACTTAGCATGGCATTTGAGACCTTCCATGTTTTCCAATGAGCTTACTTTCTTTCATCAATCATGAACTCTCTGCTTGCATCAAATCGTCTTCTTCCCAATCTTTTCACAGCCTTGAATATTTCCTGCCTTCACACCTCTGCGCCAGCTGTGCAATCTACCTGATATTCCATCTCTCAACTGCTGCCCCTTTTAGGAGTCAAAGCCCAAATACCAGTGTGAAGTGCCACCTCTCCTCAATGACCCATCCGGAAGTGTCCCTCTCTCAACTCTGCTCCCTTTGCATGGTAAGCCTCTATTACAACTTCAGATTCTCATTCATTATCCTGTATTTGGCTGTAAATGTCTTACCTCTCTTACTAGATTCTAAGCTCTGGGGAAAAAGAACAAACTCTTATGACCCATCACATTCTGGATAGTGTCTCTTCTATGGTAGATGTTCAATAAGTGTTCATTGAATGGAACTGAATTAAAATTACAAAATCAATACATATTTAGTGAATCTGCTTATGATCTAAAAGGCAACTAGGTTAGGTTTGGATGAATAAACATAAATGAAATTGTCCTAAGATGTATCAAGGAGAAAAGAAAAAAGAAAAAAAACCCTAATCATAGGTATTATAAAGCAAATAATTTCTTTGCATTATAAATTTATTTCTAAGAGTTCCAAGACCTAAATTTTTAAGGTTTCAAAGACTTACTTAGTAATATTATTAATACATAAACAGATGACAACATAATCACTGGGAAAAATTATATAAAAGAGTTATAATTTTACATAGCACAATAACTAGTGATTTTAATTTATAATTTTTTCCAATCTATAAATAGATTTTTTAAGTCTATTTAACAGATATTTAAGGATTTTGTTGAAGGCTTAATCTGGGAAAAAGTGTATTAGAAGAATCCCTGAACTCTGCTGTCTTTTGGAGCTTGTCTAAACATATATCAAAATAAAGACTTCATTGCAGGACTCAGGTTTTCTTCTCTTGTCTTGACAATGTGCTTTTGGGAATCCATCTTTCCTTATTTGTTCCACTCGTAAGTATGACTTATATTTCATTCACAGGAATGTTGGAATATTAAAGGGCTTAGAATGAAAGGCATGCAATGTTGAAAAGCTTTTAGTCATTACCTGTCCTGCCTTTATCAACAAGGGTAGGTATGTCTAGAATGTTTGTGTGTGTGGCCCAGACACTCTGACTCTTGCGATGTTTCTGTAGAAAACAAAGAATCACCAAAATGCAGTAACCCACAACAAGAACTAAAGACTGCAAGGCAAGTTTCGGGTATTACCCTTCCAAAAAGTTAATTCTCAGATGGATCAGCACATTGAACTTAGTACAAAACAAGTGGGTACAAAAACCTTGGAAGAAATCCTATACATTTTACTGGTTGCTTCATGGCTGCCATGCCTGGGCAAAAGAGGTCCGTTCTCCTTTAAGCATTGGTCTTATATTCTGGACTATCAAAAATATGAACCCTTCCAGGGTCATACTGAGCTGATGCTTACTCTGTTGGAAAAGGTCAAGGAAACCATCAGATGATTTTGTGAGAAATCAGCAAACAATCCAAATATTAAAGTAGTTAAAATTAAGGATTCTAAGAAAGAAACTCACACTCTTAGGGTAAATAAGAATAAAATACACTTCCTCTTCACACCAATACAAATTAATTCTATAGAAACACTGTGGAGATTAATAGTTGAATGCTCATTTTAAAAGGAGTGATAAAATTTTCAACCAAGGGTAGCACGAACCACAGAGATGAGAATATATCGTCTCATAGGGCGTGGGAGTAGTAGTTCATAGATATTCTGATCCTATGACTTGTCTCTGACGCTCAGAATAGCAACTTCTTGGTCAGCCACATTACATTTATATGGGTATAAAAATGTGTTGTTTTCTTATTCCAAGTTTCCAAACAGCGGACTGAATCACACTTCGAAATGTTTCTTCTCTTACCAAACATACTGAAGAAAATTGTAATAAGCTCCCAAGGAAGAAGTCAAAGAGAAGGTTTCTGTGGTAAGAGAACAAGGCAGTTATTTTAAAGAATTACAAAATAGGGCACAAAAAGTTCTCAGTGATTTTTGGATGGGAAATTCTGTTCCACCCATTCTGTCCCGTAAAAATATCTTCACCACAGTATTATAATACACCGAAGATGGGAAAATCATGCATATCCTTTTAAAATACATTCATGTGCTCTCAGGATGTAATTTTCCACTTTTCTTGAAGTCAAATAAGAGAAAGCAGACATTACTGGATTTTTCTTTTTTAGTGTTGGCCAAATAATGAGCTTGACAAGAACTGGGATCATCAACGTAGTCTTTCTTCATTATTCCAATTTGGATCTGACATATCAATATGGAATTTCTCTTGATAACTTTTTTCCTTTTCTCTTTCTTTTAAGCCCCATGGATTTTTTTTGTCTAATTTTTTAAAAAATATTTCTTGTTAATATACAAGCAGTTGTCAGATAAAATTTGGGTTTTGGGGCATTCCGTATTCTAAAATGGTATTCACAGGACTATGTCATTTTGATAATTTTTTTTAATCTCATAAGTCTTGTTTGCATTTGTCTGAAGTGGGATATTTAAAAACAAAACTAAAAGGAAGACCATTGATGAGATATAATAGGATGGGGAGTTTGGTACTTCATAAACTGAAGACAGAAGGAATAAATCTGCATAAATTATAGATTTTTCTTTAAATGAATGCATAAGAGAAGTTGAAAGTACTTTATAAACTGAAGACATAGTTAACTTTTTGGTTCTTGTTGTATTTTGTTTTTTTAGGATCAATTTGGAAGGTCATTGCCACCAATGCAGAAGAGTTTTTCTTATTTTATTGGAGTAAAAAGAAAAACAGAGAGAGAAATTTCTCCAAGTTGCAAAGCTCTTTTCTAAAGTTGGAATTCTGCATGGATAGCCTTTTATTTTTGTATGACAAAAACATGGAGGAGAAAGTGGGATGTCAAATATGAATTATTAATATTAAACACATTTTTTAAAAAAGATAATGAAATCTGTAGGCATTTTAGAAGAATCTAATAAAAGAAGTGTTCTAGAAATTCAGCTTCATGAGAAATAGAATGTATGCATTTAAGAGAAATTTTTCTGAAACATCAGTTTTAAGTCAAATAAAAGAGGACTGACTGCAAAATTTTGTTTATGTAATATGGACTGTCTCCTACTTTAGTCACAACTGTGCTGTTTTTGTCTCTGGAGTCCTGCTGTCAAGTGTCACTCGCCCTTTTATCATTAGCAATTCAAAGCTCCTCTTTTTGTAGTAGATTCCAAGAATTTCCCATCTGATTCCAAAAGGACTTATGGCTCTTTTATATTAATAAAATGACATTGTGGGGATTAGTAAGAGTCCACGAAATCTATAGTAATTTTAAAGTTATCTGATTTTAACTTTAATAATCAACTATCCTTTAACTCTGAAAATAAAACTTTTTTTTTTCTTTAAAAGAAATAAGAAATAAAGATGCTTTGGTAATAAAGTGTCAGGGTTGATCAACCCACTGCTGTCTTGCTCTGTTCCTAGCATTGGACTAGGGTCTGCCCTTCCTTCCCTCCTTTCTTCTTTCCTTCCTTTTCTTTCTTTCTTCCTTTCACTTTCCCTCAAAAATTGTATTACCAATGGAGAATTTTTTTTTAAAAAATTATTTCAATATGGAAAATATAAAACAATAAAGCAACTTGCATTAAAACCAGGGTGGAGGCATAGAGCCAGGGTTCCATCTCTGCTTCCTTATCCCTAAGGAACTGCTATGAGTTATACACACACAAATTCTCAAAGTCCCAGCCCTCAGAAACATACAGCATAGTCAAAGAAGGAAAACTAACTCATATGAAGCAATTATGCATGACCAATACATAACATACGCTACATTGGGTCGTGTAGGCTGTGCTGTTTGTGAAACTGTGTTGGTGCCTCTCACCTGTTCGTATTTTGTCTGATCTTTCATAATAAGTTTATTTAATACATTACCTTTTATCAGGACAAGAAACACATTTTTAAAAGTTTAAGGGATGGATTGCCAGTAGAAACTTTTGAAATATTAAAGAACTGAGATAAGGAAGTAATAAGACCTTCCTTGTAATCAAAGAGACAAGTCATCAATTTCACTGGGCAGATAAATAATCAGCTGAACATTCTAGCCAAAGAGAGACCTCTGTGGGCCAGAGAACTCAGGGATAAAGTGGGGTAAAAGATATTTGATATTTTTAAAGTTATTTGGTGCACACAAATTTATCTTTTGCTTTATTTTTAAGAATGTTCAATTCCACATGACTTGTTCAACAAAGAAAATAAGACGTTACACTTATGTGATCAATTAAATTGCTCTTAGATTTCTGTGCAGTGGTGGAAAACATTTCTCAGTTCATTATGAATTGTATCTACTATGGATGTGAATATCTATAGTGTCTTAGAGAGCCAGAGAATAAAAATTGTTATTTCTAAATGTTTTGTACTCTGTCACTGAATGAGAATTTACTTATGCACATTCTCCATCATTATCTTTGACCATGTTGCTAAAAAAATAGATACAGATGTAGAAATTTCATGAAGCTAATAGAAACATTTCTTCATATGTCTTGATATTGAGTCTGATTATATTTCATTAATATGGTAAATAATCCATTTCTCTAGTCATTTGTTCTTTGGCTGAATGTGAGATTATTTAAAGGGAGCTGTTCAGTACAGGCATTGGCACTAGAGATACAGATAGTTTTTTCTTCATCAATAGTTAAAATTAAAAATAATGAAGACATTTCTTCCCCTTCTGCTATGATAGGAGATATAAATTTAAAATGGTTTAGTTCGGAGTTAAAACTAACTGGTATCATTTTGAAGTTTGGTATTGTAGTACTATATTTTTAATATCCCAGATTCCTGGATTGACTACTGTTGCAAGAATACTCACCCAGTGATGTTAACTGGCTATTTGAACAAAGCATTGAAGACATTCTGCCTCCAAAGGAGGAAGCTTAGACCACTGTGAAGTTTCTTCCGTTCTAAATGAATTATCAGTGTACGTAAACAACTGAAATATTTTTGAATCTTATAAAACTACTATTCAAATGCCCAAACCTAAAAAAAAAATTAACTGAAAAAGTAATCTTTCCAAAAGTAATTAAGCCAAAAATATCGGCAATCTCCCATAGATGTCATAGTCTCTTCTACCTTAGCACTTTGTAATTCTTTTCCCTCTGTCATACTCTTATACTTTTCTACATTTATAATTCTTTCCCCTCTACTCTGCTACTTCTTTGCCAGGCTGCCTACTACTCAGCTTTAAAGATACTGGCAGGCAAAAGTTTACTTTTCTAGGAAGACTTCTCTTGCCCCAACCCCATCAAATCCCATCATCAAAGTTTCAATGAAATGAAGCTATATTTTTTCATAAAAATTTGAGCTTACTTCCAATTAAACTCTTACCAATTTGCTCTGCAATTCTATGAGTATCTGCCTGTATCCCTAACATGATATGAGCTTCTAAAAGGCAAAACTATGTCTTCTTCTTCTGTATCTCATTAGTATTTAATACAGTACCTACAATATAATACAACATCTGACAAATGGAATTCCAAACAAAAGTCATTAATTGAGACAATGAGTATGACCTACTTGTTAATATGCAATTCATATTGAAAATATAATAAGCATGGATGTTTGTTGTCAAATAGCTTCACTGAAGCATATAACGTAAAACTATTAGGAACATATGAGAGACTGCTAGAAATATAAATGGAAGGGAGGCTGTGAAATGCCACTCAGTCTTTGAAAGATTGATGATGACAATGATGTCATTAATAATGCCTGATGCTAATTGCCCAACACCATGCTAAGCTCTTTTCATGAATTATCTTGTTTAATCCTTAAAACAACCTGAGAAGAGAAATGATTATTAGTGTCATTTTTCAAATGAGAGATCTGAGATTTAGAGAAGTTAAGTAATTTGCACAAATAGCTAATAAATAGGGGAGCCGGGATTCAAACACATGCAAAATGACTCCATAATAAGTACATTATTTAAACTTTCTATTAATACATCCAAGGGTGTGGATCATTTTTATAAACTAGTTTTGTATCTTCTGACTTCTTGGGTCAGATGGGGGAATTTTATTTTTTAGGGATATATTTTACCTAAATTTTCAAAATTATTCCCATAGAATTATTCATAATACCCATTTAGTACTCGTTAAAGGACTGTAGCATTTTCAGTCATCTTCTTTGCCCCTCTGATATTTGTTATTTGTGTTTCTCTTTTTTCTTGAATTGTCTTACTGTGGATTTATCACTTTAGTTCGTCTTTTGAAGGAAACTGCTTTTGATTTTATTCATTCTCTTTGTCCTCTATTTCATTAATATCTTTTTTACCCTTTGTTATATTATTTCTTGTATATTCCTTGAGTAGATTTTGCTATTCTTTTTTTAGCTTCTTAAGGTGGATGTATATCTTTCTAATTTGAGCTTATTTTCTAATATGTACATTTAAGGCTGACGATTTTTTTCCTACTGCTTTAGCCATTCTAACAAATTTTAATTTGTAGTTATTAAATATATTTTGTTAAAAAATATTGTATCATTTTATTGTGATTTCCTATTTGATGAGTTCTTAAGTGTTTCTTAATTTTTAAATATTTTTTCTAATTATGAAGTTAATAATTCTTGATTTAATTTCATTAGAGGAAATGCTCTACTGTTTTCATTCTTTTCAAATAACGTAACTTGTTTTTATGGAAAAGTATATGGTCAATTTTTTAGTAATGCTTTGATTTGCTTGAAAAGAAAGTAAATTGGTACAATGGCATTTGCCCATTAGAACTAGGATACTCATCATATTGTTCAAATCTTCCTTGCTAATTCTTAGCTTTGTTTTTTGTTTTTTTTTTTTAGTTACTTAGAGAGGTATGTTAAAATTCCCAGCTTTGATTATGGGTTTGTCTATTTCCCCTAGTTAATTCTGTCAATTTTTTCTTGATATGTTTTGAAACTATGTTAGTAGAGCCATAAAATATAAAATAATTCTTATATGTGAGTCTTTTCTTATGAAGTGCTTTTTCTTTAGTAGTGATTTTTCACCTTAGCGCTTTCTTGGTCTAATACCAATATTGCTCCACTAGTACTTTTCCAATTTGTATTTCTGTGATATATTCTTCCAGCATTTTTTTCAGCCTCTGCATATGGCTCTGATTGAGAGTTGTCTCCTATTAACAGGATATAGTTAGATTAAAAAAATTCAGTCTTGGTGTTCTTTTATCTTTATTAATTAGCTCATTTCTATGTATTTTATCATAATCTTTAATTAAATATGTTTTATTAAATTTTATATATTATTTATTTCTCACTGAGGGAGTGATTTATTAGTTTCCCAGTGGTCAAAATTAATGAATTAATGCAATTTTCAGAAATAAAAAGTGTTTTATTTGGTTCAACTAATATGATGAGTAAACATGGTCTCTTCCCTGCTTCTAGTCTGGTGGTATGGAAGCAGGTAACACATGAATGATAATGCAATAGAATGTTGTAACCATTTCTCAGTTGCTTAGAGTTAAGAAATAGATATTTTTTTTAATTTCCTTTATTTCTGCTTTATCTTTATTAATTCATTCCTTCTGCCTGTTTTGGGTTTATTATGTTCTTCATTTTCTAGGTTCTTGAGGTAGTAACTTAGATAATTGATTTTGACTTTTTTATATTATATATATTTAGTGCTATAAATGTATCTTCTTAACACTACGCTAGCCGCATCCCATTTATTTTGAAATGTTGTATCTTCATTTCATTCAGTACAATGTATTGTATGATTTTCCTTGATACTTTCTTTTTGATCATGCACTTTTTCAGTCTCTCTCTCTCTCTTTTTTTTTTTTTTTTGATCTGTATCTGTTGGTATTTAAGGGTTGCCAGCATCATCAGTATCAAGTCTGAGATATATTAGGCAAAAAGAAAAGCCAAGTATCACCATGTCATTTCTTGGGTACTAAGTCCCCTCACTGGTCTGCCTTCTCTTCTTCACCTTTCAGACTCTCCTCATGTTTGTTTTATATATGTTGTACATGGTTTTTAGTTGTATTTAGTCAGAGAAATTTTAAAAAGTACATCTAATCCATCTTTTCAGAAGCACAAGTCCTTAATGTTAGGTATTAATATTTGAATTTAAAAAATTCTCCTTCATTCTTATTCATATCTACTGTTAATGTCTCTTTTTCCCTCCCTCCCTCCCTTTCTCTCTCTTTCTTTCTTTCTTCCTTCTTTCCTTCCTTCTTTCTTCTCTTTCTTTCTTCCTTTGGTATAATATCCTGTACCATATTTTCCTGTAGCATATTTATTTTCCTGTTTTTCTTTTCTCTCTTAAGCATAACAAGCATCATTTTTTTTATATCCCGTATTTGATAATTTCCATATTTGAAATTTTGTGAGTTTAGATTTGCAATTTGTTATTCAAATTTCATTGTTCCCTTTTGTAGTGTATTTATCATTCACTGTGAGGCAATCATTGGTGGGGTGGGGGAGCGTGACTTACTTAGGCCTGAGAGAAAGATGCCATTTTTCAGAGAATTTGCATTTGTTTCTACCAAGTATCTTGGGAGCATTACCAGTCTAGGTCAACTTTAAACAACATTACAGCTTCAGGTTTATTGAATCATTCTGTGATGTGACTTTAAGACATGAATCCTTTCAAGAACTGACTTGAGGTGGCCTTGTCTCTTCTCCCTCATTCCCCCTCTGCTTTGTGCAGAAGAAATTCACCTTGTAGTCTTCTGGAAGATTGACTTCTGAGTCACTGTACTCTAAGACTGTCAACTTTGGAGTTAGAATTTTATGAACAGAATGATATCTTGGGCTTGGTTTTCAGTCCCCCGTGTCCTAGGAATGCATGAAGACAGAAGCTTGGTGTTTCATAGTCAGCAGTACCCTCAGGACAAAAGCAACTTGCATGCTCAGACTAGTTCTTGAGGTCCAAGATTTCTATAGATTTTGGACTCAACAATTCTTACAGTTTTTTCAAGGCTTTCATGATTTTAAGAAGAGATGAAAAACATGTCTTTCTAGTTTTTAGCAAAATAATAGGTCTGAATAACCTACTCTAGATTTTTCTCAGAATGGAAATTTTAAAAAAAGATTAGCAAATTTACTCCAACACTATTTAAAATGGTAATACAACTTATTTAAATAAAATATATTTCAGGATTATAAGACTCATTTGATATTTAAAAATCTAATGATATGTTTAAGCCATTAATAGTTAATATACAAAAATATTGAATTATTGGCATAGACAACAAAATGACATTTAACAAAACTCAATAACAACTTCTGTTAAAATACAATATAATAAACTCCTTTATGAAAACTAGGAATAGAAAATTAATTTCTGAATAAGATAAAAAAATGTATTTTTAAAACCTATAGTTAAGAAGCATAACTTGGTGGTATAACATTGAAGATATCTCTCTTAATTTCAAAAACCAAACAAAAATTCCTCCCATGCTGTTATTATGCATTTTTTTCTAGTAGTGTTAAGCAAAGAAACAGTACAAGAATATTAATTATTGAAAAGGTGAAACAAAATTTTTATTATTTACAAAATGATTTTTTTGAAAAGACAAACATTACAATTTTGGGAATAATAAAATAGGAAAATGCTTATGTACAATAAATGTACAAACATCAGTCTTACTATATACTACCAAAACCCCATTAGAAAATACATTAGAAAGAAAAATGCCAGAGTAATATGTATATAATATGCATTATGTATAATATGTAATGTAAAAACATATAACATATATAAGACCTAAGAATAAATGTGACAAGAGCTGTATAAGATGTATATGATGAAAACATCAAAATTTACTATGGACTGTGAACAAGGCATGAATAATGTGCAAGACATACCATATTTCCAAATGGCAAGACTTAAAATGGTAAAGGTAATTCTGCTCTTCAAATGGCATACATATTTAGGTCAAGCTCAAAGAAAATTCTATTGTAGTTAATATAAGACCATAAAAATATGATTAAATTTTTATCTGAAGACAATTAATCGTAAAATAGTCAGGATAATGTCAGAAAAACAAGATGTGTGCTCATGGCAATGGCATCTAGAAGATACTTTGATCCCTCCATTGGCATCACAATATTCTGCGATATTTCATGGGTCACAAGAATGTGGTTGTGAAGCTAATAACAACACGGGTCAGTGTACACAAAGTCACCAAATTACAAAAAATAATTTAGTATGTAAGAAATTAGCATGTCACATCAGTAACAAGATGATGAATTATTTAATTAATCATGTTGGAATAATTGATTAACTTCTATCATCTTGCAAAATAAATTAGAGATGCACACAGACTTAAATCTAACTTTGATTTAAATGTTCAAGATAAAATCACAAAAGTAATGAAAAAAATGAATATTGATATTATCTTAGAACTTGAGAAATCTTTCTAAACATAAATCCAAAGGTAAAGACCTTAAAGAAAAACATTAACAAATTTGATTATTTTAAAAACTTTAAAGAAATTGTCATAACAAATTGAAATACCATGAATAAACCTAGGGAAAAAAAGGTTTGCAACACAATAGATAATATATTATTTACTGTATTAGTCTGCTAGGGCTACCATAGCACACACCGCAGCCTAGGTGTCTTAAACAATAGAAATTCATTTTCTCACAGTTCTAGAGGGTGGAAGTCCAAGATCAAAGTGCCAGGAGGGCTGGGTTCTTCTGAGGCCCCTCTTTTTGACTTGCAGTTGATCACCACGTGGGCTTTTCTCTATACACATACACATGCCTAGTGTCTCTTTCTCTTCTTGCAAGGATAACAGTCCTGTTGGATTAGCGATCCACCCTCACGATCTCATTTAACCCTAATTACTTCTTTACAGGCTCTATCTCAAATACAGTCACATTAGGGGTTAGGGCTTCAATATATAAATTTTTGGGAACACTTGCAGTCCATACAGTTACCATCTGTATGAATGATAAGTCCCTTCAGTCAATAAAGAAAATATGAACACCATGATAAATAAATGGACAAAGAGAAAAATCAGGAAATTCACTGAGAGAAGTACATCTGCCCAATTAACTGAGGAAAATGATTCAACTCACTTTGACTCAAAGCATAGCTTACTAAACTGCCAGAGATGTAACATGGTTTTTTGTCTATCATATTGGTAAAAATGAAAATATTAATAATTAGTAAAATTAGAGGGCAAATGTCTTCTCAGATTTCATGACTGAACTTAACTATGTTCTCTTAACTGAGAGTTAAAACTGTATGTATATTTTGGAATAGATATCTAAGTTATTGATTGAAATTTTTGCTTTATAGCTACATGTTCAGCATTGAATAAATGGTACATTATATAGGTGATAAGCAAATTTGGAATTCAAAATATCAAGTTTGGTTTTTAGCTTAAAAAAATTCTCTAGGAATTAAATATATAAATTCTGACTAAAAACAAAACCAAGATAATTGCTTTTTTAAAAAGTCTGCTTAGAAGGTTGTGGTCTCCTTTTGCACTGATAAGGGACAACATGTTTAGTTAAAGTGCAGGACACAGAAATTTAGGAATGCCTTTATACCATTGCAGGCAGAAATTTTATTAGATAGGTCTGTAGTGGGGAAAGAAACACAAAATATTGTAACAAATAGGCTTATAATTTTGATAGCAGTAAAAATGATGAGATACTTCAAATACTACTTAGTCTGGTGCAGTGATGTTTACAATTGATTGATCACCACCAGTTGCAGATTTCTTTGTTCATTCTCCACTCCCACTGCTTTACTTGACTACCCTTAAAAAAAGTTAAAAATGAAACAAAACAAAAACAAAAAACCCTGTATCTTCAAATGTGTAAGCACCCAAAGTACGCAATTGACAGACCTTAGAATGTGCAATAGTCAGTGGAAAAATTAATTAGCATAGAAGAATGAAGAAGGCAGAGAACATGAAGAACAGCAAACAGTGGTGATTATTTAAACCTATAAAACAAATAGTAAAGTTTAAAACCCATAATAAAAGAGTCTGTCATATTTCTAATTTAAGAACTGTGATGAACCATGAAATAGTGTCCTGACTTAAACACTATTTAGTTGAAAGTAAGTGGAGCTGCAAAAGATTCGTGGCTCCATAGGAGCCTGAAACATCTGAGAAGAAAAACTCCCTGGGGATGAGGTTGTCCAATGAAATTAGAGGCCCAAATTCTCTTTCAAAGTTGCTGATCTAATCCCAGATGCCCTTTCACTCCACTCTGATAGCTAATTGCTGGCAAACCATGTAATAGTTTCCAATTGTAAATATTTGTACAGAAAATGGCATGAAGTGATCATTCTAATTCTTACCATGCTTTGAGATTAGTTTATTGGCAGCTCACACTGTGAGTGATACATTCATATTTATGTCACGAAAACCAAAGAAGTTGCAAATTTAAAATAAATATTTGCTTTAAAAAATACGCTTTTTAGGTTGTGTATTTGATTCATGATATAGTCATCACTGTGTTTTAAAAAATTATAAACCTGGTAATTTAGACTAATCTTTAAGAAATGCTCACCCAGATAGAAATGGTATATAGTAATTTGCAGAAATTTTTATTTTGACCAATCAAATATATTGACCATAAGTTAGGATGTCATCAGACCATACCTAAGGAAGGTTCTTGAGATTCTTAAATAACAACATCCACATTTTAAAGGCTTTTCCTGGAATAATGTTTCCTTTGATATCAACATTCATTATATGGTTAATTTATCCAGAGCTGTACCTGTGGTATTTCATGAGTCTATTGTATATTTAAAGACTTAAACTCTAAACAAAGATTAATGTCTATGAGAGTAATTTCCCTTAATCAATTCTTTAACTAGGATAATACTTACCATTCGTCAGCTATAAATCACGTTGTAAGCTTAAGAAGTAGGTTCCTTAGTTTATGATAGTCATTATGTAGGAGATAATGTCCCAGAATCTTACAAGTGTGTTCAGAATTCATATATTTTTATTCTCCAGAAAGAACATGCCTTAGTTAATATTTTTAGAGAAACCGAGTTCTGAAGCAGGCAGAGGGTTTGATTTAAGATAATAAGTGATGAATTTTCAAAATAGAACTATTAATACAAACAGAACCTGGTTAATGAAATTGACAATGGCTGGTTCCTTGCTGTAGAGGACATGAGCAGTCACGTTTATAAAATAACTGAATAACAAAGAGCTACCAGTTAAGGACAGAGGAGAGCCACTAACACACATTCATCAGGAGGCCGTTTATAGTCTTTCTATAGAGGAAAGTTAGTGGTTGGCTTCACATACTCTGTTTTAATTTATTCCACAATTCATTATGTAAATCAGTGTGTGAAGCAGGGTCCCTGCCAAGAAATATACCATGTGAAATGTGTGCATCCTTGTAGAAAATGCAAATGAATATGCCTAATTTACAGATGTCTCTAATTACATGAACTCAGATCTGCTAGTTCAAAGGAAAAAAAAATGTTTACAGTTGACACTACACTTATTGTCACATAAATGAGTTATTTTTCTCAAAGTGCCTTTCTTTAAATATATATTTGTGTTATGTCCACTTTTGGGTGTTTCTTACAGACATTACTAGTGTCTGCATAAATGGCCTGAACAGAGATGAGGATCAAGACTTCAGCCTAAAAAAAATTCCATTTACCCTCACCCCTAGGCATTCATCACTTTATATTGAGTTTACAGTAGGGAGGTTACATATATATTATATTAATTGCAGTCAGTAACACTTTATTATTCATCATTTATTAGATTATGTAGAGTTCACTGAAAATAAGTTTTGCTATATCTGAAAGGGGGAAGAAAAGGTCTAGAATTTTGGGCAGTCTAAGATGAGTCTTGGTTGGAGACTCATGTCTTACATAGCAGGAGGACATCAAAAGATTGAGGAAGGGAAGAGAGGAAGGTCAACAAAGAACAAAATAGGATGATATTGAATTCCAGTAACAAACCATGTCTAATTCATATTCTTAGCTTTTTTCATGGTGAACTGCACCTTCTGGAATCAAGTATTCCAGTAAGTCCTGGACAAATTTTGGTATAGATGGTGCCAAACTGCAGACAAATTATCAAAACCTGATTTATATGCCAGTTATTTCGAATTTATAAAATATTTTCCAAGAAAAACAGTGTCTTATCTCATAGATAGGATCCTGGCAGAGCTCTGAAGTTTTATGTAAATAATGGTAGATATATAATACCTATTAGTTGTGTATTGCTACATAGTAAGCCACTATAAAATGTAATGAATTTAGAACAACCTTTTTAATATGTCTCATAATTCTATGAGTTGCCTGGTTTTTCAGCTTCATGGGATGTTGTCTTGGGCTGCAGTTATCTGGGGACTGGACTGGTGAGAATGTCCAAACTGGCACATTCACATGCTTGACGGTTAACGCTGACTCTTGGCTGGGAGCTCAGCTGGCCAGCAACCAAAGCACTTGCACATGGCCACTCATTAGACTTGGCTTCTCAGAGCATGGATGTTGGTTCCAAGAGGGAGCATCCCAAAAGCCAGAGTGCCAAGAGGCAGAACGGAGAAGCTGCTCCACTGTTAAGGGTTACGCCTAGAACTGGCAAAGCATCATTTCAGCCATATTCTGTCTGTCAGTGAAATAAACTCTGTCTCTTGATGGGAGAAATGCAAAGTCACATTTCAGGAGAGGATGTGATACTGGAGGCACTGTGTGACTATCTTTGGAAAATACCGTCTGCTACTATCTGCTAATACAACATAAGTGAGTTTAACATTATATAAGGAGATCGCTGTGATGCACTGTGCTGAGAATGTTTAGGCTTCACAGTCAGCTCTACTTCTCTAAATTTTTATCCTCCTCTAAAACATAGGATATTATAACAACAATAATAGAAACCTTTTATTTAGCACCTACTATGTGCCAGATTCTTTCAAAATGATTTATGCACTTTATTTAATCCCAATAACAGCTCTATGAAGTACGTTCTATTATTATTCCTATTTTAGAGGCAGGAATTTGGAATAAAAGCATAAAAGAACTTTCCCATGGTTTCAACAAGTGAAAAAGCTAAGATTTTTCAGTGTTCTCAGAAGGATTAAATCAGTTAATATATGTAAATGTGGAATGAAAGGTCATTTCATCATCATTATACTTAATTATCTAATTCACAATATTGTTTTAAAATTAAACATGATTTAATTATTAGATATTTCAAACATGCAGAAGAGTTTAGAAAATAATTTAACAGAGATACATAAAGAACTGTTAGATGTTGCTTAGTATTATTTAACAAATGTCAGCCACTCAATAAGCTATAGCTGCCATGTTATTGTTATAATCAGTCTCCTGCTTATATAAAAATTATAGTCCTTAATATCCCATGTAGTCTTAGTTAATCATGGTGGAATCACATATGAAAATTCCCCTACAATCTTAGCACCTTTCTCTATCTCATCCCCTGCCACTTCATAGCCAGGCAGAATGTAAAGAGCGTAGTGAACTGTCCAGTTGTACCCTTGACTGAGAAGAGTACTTTTCCCATAATTATACAGATGTCCACCTTGTACACATTCAGTGTCAGAGCTAATTTGGGTAGCCCTAAGAAGCAAGGAACTAAAGGGAAACCCAGACTTAAGTGGAATATATGGGGAAGAGAGGAATTAAGCTGAAGAAATCAAATACCCTTAAGTCAAGCACACCAGGTGTTTTTAAAGGTGATATCTTGCCAAGTCAAAGAAAGCAGACTTTTATACAACAACAGGACTTGTTCTAGTGTCTCTATATTTATGAGAAGCTAGAACATACATCCCAGTTCACTGGGAATAGCCCCAGTTATCCTTAAGTAATTATTAACGTCACACCTTTTTACTCAAAAGTGCCCCAATCTGGGGAATACATTACGTGGTCAGCCTACCTAGTTTCCGTCAATAAAATCACCATTCCTCTGGTCACCTGACAGAAACCTGAGTTTTTCATTCATTCATTCATTCATTCATTCATTCATTCAGCAAGCATATACTCACTGCCTAGGCTGTGCCATTCATTGTGTTTGGGACTAAGTATACAAAGATAATTGGAACATAACTTCTTTTCCTCAAGAATCATATACACCTGCAGGAGAGACAGTAATATATTAATAAATATATTACTAAAAGAATGTCACATAAGTGAAACAATAAAAATACACATATTGTAGGAGAAGAGATGAGAATATATCAAGGATATCTTAGAAGAGGTGAATCTTGAATTAAGTTTTGATGGAACACTGAGCCAAGTCAGCAGAGGAAGGGGTAGGGATGTCAGGGGAGGTTACATCATTTTCTATTGCTTCATAACAAATTACCACAAACCTAGTGGCCTTACATAACACTCATTAATTATCTCACAGTGTCTGTAAGTCAGAAGTCTGGGCACAGCATGGTTGGATTCTTTGCTCCAAGGCTGAAGTCAAGGTCTTGGCGGGCTACAGTTCTAACTGAGGCTGGGGGTCTTCTTCCAAGCACACTGGTTATTGGCAGAAATCGTGTCCTTTCAGCGGAGAAGCTGAGGTCTCCATTTTCCTTCTAGCTGTTCGTCAGGAGCCACTCTGAGCAACTAGAGGCCACCCCCAGTTTCTTGCCGCATGGCAGTTCACAGCACAGATGGTAGCTTACTTCGAGGACAGACAAGCAAGTCTTTGTGAAAATCACTCTTTATGATTTCTCCTACAAACATGTCATGCTGCTATCACCTCTGTGGCAGCAGAATTCTAACTCCCCCACTCCCCAGCCAATTCCTGGCCTCTGATGTACACACACCTTCTCCTAGGTGTTCAGTTAAACCCTGATCCAGCTCCTGCCATGAAGGGAATTTGGAGACATAATTAAGTTCCCAAATCTGTTGGCCTTAAAGTAGGGATAGTATCCAGTTGGTCTTCAGGGTCACAGGACCTCACATTTCAGACTTTATCCTACAGTCAGTGTTTGTCAAATGGCCCATAGCTCTCTTGCTTAAGAATCATTTGCTGTGCTTATTAAAACTACATACAAAAACTGTAAATGTACATATTTATATAATAAAGATCTCAGGTTCACACAGTTGAGTTCATTATAATCCTCAGTCCATGCGTGAAATCCTCTTCTGTTGTTGACGAGGTCCTTCTTTTGTATTAATATTTCCTTTTCTTCCCCGTTCTCATTCCTACTCCCAATCCCCATGTACACAGCCACTGTAGGGTACTTAATATGGTCCTGCTAATCCACCCTCCATGTGTTCATTAAATATATGCATATCATTGGATAGTGCATAATGTTGTTTTGTGTGTATGGATTTTATTAGTTTTTTCATATGTGACATTGTGCTATGAATCTCACTTGGTTTCTTCTTACTCTACCAGTCACTTTTACTCAGTGACTGCTGCAAAGTGTTCTGTCCTACCCAGAATCA
Organism: Lemur catta; assembly: GCF_020740605.2. NCBI lineage: Eukaryota > Metazoa > Chordata > Mammalia > Primates > Lemuridae > Lemur > Lemur catta. The sequence continues at coordinate 83,290,915 of NC_059136.1, read as the reverse complement.
CATCAGCGCCTCTGGGGATGGAAATCTGGATTGCCTCAAACATCTTGTAATCACATCCTTTGTTTCCTTATGTGTGAGAGTTTCTCAGGGCTACATGCCCAGGAATGGAAACTGCTGTGTTATAGGACATGCACATAGTTAATTTCATGTTGCTATCAGATTTGCCTCCAGAAACCCTGGACTAGTTTTAACCTTCCATCAGAAGTGCTTGAAGACTTTTACTTCCCTATATATTTTCCTGTAGTAGGTATTAAAAACATCCTAACATCCTTTTGCCATTATAGTGGGTTTAAAAAGGTATCTTGTTAGTTGAAGTCCATTTATCTGATTTCTAGTGAGGTTTAATATTTCTTCATGCTTTTTGCTACATATTCTTTTGGGTATTTTATCCTTTTCTTGCTGTTTTACTTATATATATGTATGTCTTGGAAATATATATATTTGTGGGAAAAAATATATATAAAAGTCTTATAAGGTCATCTCTACTATGTAGTCATATATTTACAAAAAGGCCCGATTATGAGCTCTCCATTTGGTTCAAACCATCTCATGTAGCCATCTAATCTTTGACAAAGCAGACAAAAATATACACTGGGGAAAAGAATCCTTATTCAATAAATGGTGCAGGGAAAATTGGACAGCCACATGTAGAAAACTGAAACAGGATCCGCACTTTTCACCTCTCACAAAAATCAACTCACGGTAGATAATAGATTCAAACCTAAGGAATGAAACTATAGGAATTCTAGAAGAAAATGTTGGAAAAACTCTTATAGACATTGGCCTAGGCAAAGAATTTATGAAGGAGAGCCCAAAGGCAATCACAGCAACAACAAAAATAAATAAATGGGACCTGATCAAATTAAAAAGCTTCTGCACCTCCAAGGACACTATCATGAGAGCAAATGGACAACTTAAAGAATGAGAGAAAATATTCGCATGCTACACATCTGGTAAAGGGCTGATAACTAGAATCTATATAGAACTCAAGAAAATCAGCAAGAAAAATTCAAACAACCCTGTCAAAAAATGGACAAAGAACATGAACAGAAACTTTTCAAAAGAAGTTAGACTAATGGCCAACGAACATGAAAAAATGCTCAACATCTCTAATCAACGGAGAAATACAAATCAAAACCACAATGAGATATCACTTAACTTCAGTGAGAATGGCCTTCATCAAAAAGTCCCAAAACAATAAATGTTGGTGTGGATGCAGAGAGATAGGAACACTCATACACTACTGGTGGGACTGCAAACTAATACAACCACTGTGGAAAGTAATATGGCGATACCTCAAAGAGCTACAAGTAGAACTACCATTTGATCCAGGAATCCCATTACTGGGCATCTATCCCAAAGAACAAAAGACATTCTATAAAGAAGACATTTGCACTCGAATGTTTATAGCACACAATTCACAATTGCAAAGATGTGGAAACAGCCCAAGTGCCCATCAATACATGAGTGGGTTAGTAAAATGTGGTATATGTATACCATGGAGTTCTACTCAGCCACAAAAAATAATGGTGATCTAGCACCTCTTCTATTATCCTGGATAGAGCTGGAACCCATTCTACTAAGTGAAGTATCCCAAGAGTGGAAAAACAAGCACCACATGTACTCACCATCAAATTGGTATTAACTGATCAACACTTATATGCACATATAGCAGTAACATTCACTGGGTGTCAGGCAGGTGGGAGGGGCGAGGAGGGGATAGGTATATTCACACCTAATGGATGTGGTGTGCACTGTCTGGGGGAAGGACTTGCATAAGCTCTGACTCAGGTGAGGCAAAGCCAATGTATGTGAGCTAAACATTTATACCCCTGTGATATACTCAAATAAAAAAAAAAAGGCCTCCTTGTTAGTAGTTGTGCCAGGACCACAGTATTTTAATTACTATGGCATTCTGTCATGTCAATATCTAACAAAAAAAGCCCCCTTTCATTACCTTTTTTTCCCTAATTACCTTGGAGCTTTATTTATTTTTATGCAATTCAGAATTAGTTTGCAAGTTTCAAAAACAAATATACAAATCCTGCTGGAATTTGATTGTATAGCACATATGCAGTAATTTGAAGAAAACTGACATTATTGTTCCCTTTAACAGACAAAATTTTTTAAATAGAGGTTTTATGAACTTTTTAGCCTTATTCCTAGACATATTTTATTGTTTTAAGTATTAGTTTGTTGCTTTTATGACTTGCACCCTGTTTACTGCTATGCTTTCTACTGCTTGTTTCTGATGTGCATACATGTTATTGATTTTTCTGATAATCTAGTAACATTGCTGTTATCTCTTATATTCTCATTGTAAGACTTCATGTGTTCAGCAGGCAATTTGGGACAATTCTAGAAAATAAACACCTAAAGAACAGAAATGCATTAAAGTGGTTGCACAATGACCTGAATAAGAGATGCTCTGGACAGCAAAAGAGACAACATATGTATCACAAATTCCAAAGTCTTTCTGCTCAGATTTGCTATGCAAATATCATTTTTTCAATATCATTATTTTAGATGCCATAATAAAATAAATATGCATTTCTATAACACAAGATTCTATAACACAATGTGTGCTTTTACTTTTTATATAATTACTTAAAAAAAAATGGATAGGCTGGGCGCGGTGGCTCATGCCTGTAATCCTAGCACTCTGGGAAGCCAAGGCGGGTAGATCCCTGGAGGTCAGGAGTTCAAGGCCAGCCTGAGCAAGAGCAAGACCCCGTCTCTACTAAAAATAGAAAGAAATGATTTGGACAGCTAAAAATATATATAGAAAAAAAATTAGCCAGGCATGGTGGTGCATGCCTGCAGTCCCAGCTACTTGGGAGGCTGAGGCAGGAGGATTGCTTGAGCTCAGGAGTTTGAGGTTGCTGTGAGCTAGGCTGACGCCACAACACTCTAGCCAGGGCAACAGAGTGAGACTTTGTCTCAAAAAAAAAAAAAAAAAAAAAAAAAAGGATAATACCATACATATTTCTGCTTTTTCACTTATAAACATTTTCAGTTTATTGATTTTTTAATAAAAATATGGTTTTTAAGAGTTTAACCACTGTCTTTTTACGGTTACATTTTATAGCATATAATATACATATAGAATGGTGAACAAATCATTGTTTTACAGTTTGATAAATGCCTACAAAGTAAAAACACTGGAATTACAACCAACCAGACTAGGAAGCACAAAAATAAGCATAATTTTGAATGTTTAGGTTGTTTCCAATTTCTCAACACATAAAACTTTATTTACAATTCTGATTTTATTTCCCTTGGAAAGAGTCCTAGAAACTGAGTTACTAGTTAAATAACATGAGAATTTAAAAAATTCTTTATACATATTGGCAAATGCCTTCTAGGAAAGACTGACTCATTCATAGATTCAATAAAAGACCCCATGGAAGATCATTTGTAGCATTCATTGTAGAGTACTAAGGCTTTTTTAATGTCTTCCGATTCAATGAGTAAAAATAAATCTCATTATTGTTTCAATTTTACTACTAAAAAACAATTATACTTTTTGACACGTCTTACCCTGTGAATTATTTCTTCCCTGGTCATTTTTTTTTGTCCTACTGAAGTGTTAGTGATTTTTAAAATTATATTCAAAATTTTATTAACATATTAACAATATTAGATTTGAGTCATACTTGTTACAAGTAGTTTCCACTTCTATTGCTTTTCAATTTCTAGACCTTTTAAATATACTTTTAATTTTTTTCAAATATATTCATACAAATAATTTAGGGTTAAGTAGTTCTAGAAAGATTAATCATTCTATTGATATATCTATATAATCCATCTTTATCTATCTATCTCAGTCTTTCATGACAAATATCTCCCTTATGAAAGAGATTAATATTTTTAGCCCTCTTTTGGCATTCATGTTCATATCTCTAAATAGCATGTTTATACTGCTACTTCTCAATTTTTTAATGTCAGTCATTACTTTTGACTCTCTATGATGTGGATGGAGACGTAGCTCTCTCTCACTGCCCACCACAACCCCCTATCCACGTACTACCTGCCTGGGCACACCAATGCAACAGTAATATTGCTTAGGTCAATATTCAGTGTCTATATTGTCAAGACTGCAATGGGATTCAGAGCAGAACCATGTGCAGATTCCATGATTATTTTCATTCTTTGTTACATTTTATTTCTCCTGAACTTAATAATTTCTTGCTGTTTACTTCCTTTTCTATATTTTTATGTCTAACGCATCCCCAAACTCTCCCTGAACTGTATAAATTTCCTCTTAATATGTTAAAAATAATATTCTATCTGTTTGTTCTGAGCAGCTGCAGTCTGTCCATCTGCTCCCTGGGCCTGCTGTGCAGACACTGTCCTCACAGGTCTTTCTTTCCCCTCCCTCGTTCTTCCTTCACGCTTAATTGACACTCTAGTCAAAGGAAGAATTTTCAGGACTGAGTGGTGAGACAGCTTCACACACATTCATTTCCTGGACTCAGCTCACAGAATTCTGGCTACCAGGTTATACCCTCCAGGCAAAAGATTAGAAAATTCTTTTCTGCGGAATGTTGACCAGCCCAAGAGTAAAACTAAAGATGCTGACATCCTGTACTCCCTAATGAAATGAAATAAACGACCCAGATAATTATCCTGCGGTTGACAAATTCCATTTGGAATTTTCCTTAGAATTTTTAAGGTATTGTTCCATTTTCTTCTACATACAATTGTGACTGTTGAGAGTCTGTCTTCATTACAATTCTTTTATTCTTTCAACATGGAAACTCTTGTCCTTTAATTTTTTAAATATTTTCTGTTTGTTTTTCTCTTCTGTTTCTCTGTTCTTTCTCTTTCTTTAATATCTACCTTTTTCAGATATCAAACATCCTAGAATAATCCTTTTTTGAAAAAATATTGATTTTTTTGTTACGTTCCATCTTTTTATCTTTTCTACATTCGGGAAAATTTGCTCATCTTTATTGTTCTTCTATTTTTTCCCATTTTTGCTATTAGATTTATAATTTCTCTTTTTGTTCTTGGAGTGACCCTCTTTTTAAGTAGAATTTTAAAATACAATTCCATTGTTGTTTCTTGGAGACCACATTCCCTCTGAGAAAGTTATAATTTTTTAAGTTTCTATGTCCTTGCATAGATGTCTAGTTTTCCTTGATTGTTAATATGTTAGAGGAAGACACTAAGCACTGGTGGCAATCTTTCTGTGCATAGGGCTGTCACTGTAGGCTCAGGGTCATGAACTGAACAGATTTTGTTGTTGTTGATGTTGTACTACTTTGGGAAGCCTATGATTTAAGTACTTTTAGATTTCCTCTTTGGTTGTTCAATGTTTGACAGAAAATAATGTTCTATTCTCTTGCCTGCCAAAATTCTGTGAGCTTATTCTAAGCAAAGGGTGAGGGAGTGGTTTCTTAGGATTCAATATCTCTACTTTCCTTAATCTGCCTATTTTCAGCATCATCATCATCATCATAATCATAATAATCCTGCCCACAATTGTGTCCGGTGTCCTCCAATGTAGGAAACACCCATTGTGGTCTCTTCAGAGAATACACCTCCAGCTTTCTGCCAGCTGGGAAAGGCATTCTTTCTGGGCTGCTTTTCACTGCGGCAGTGGCTGGGAATAGAGGTAAGTGCCTCTTAATTGCACCTCAACCCATTCCTTTTTTTTAGCTCCAACATCATTCCCACTTCCAGAGGCACCTGGTGCCACACATTCCTGAGCTTTGGGAGTCTGCAGTACAAATCAAGTTGCCTCCCTGTTTTCTCCACTGCTGAAAGAATTCTGTTTTCTCAGTTGACTAAATCAGTTCTCAGTAATCCTTTGGCTTGATCGCATCCACATCTTGTCATCTTCAGTCCTCTTTGTTCTCGTGGGTTTGCTGTTTCTTTCCCTCTAGCATTCTGGGTTATGTTAGAGGATCTTGGAAAGAAATGGAGACAAATGCTTCAATTCAATTTCTAATTCTTAACAACTTAATGCTGGCTGTTGATATAGAAATGTTTCATTTTTATAAAGTTGCATTCATTAATCTTTTCCCTGACAATTCTTTTGTTTTCATGCTTAGAAGTCTTTCTATACTCCTAAATCAATTACATGTTCACTCATGTTTTCTACATTTTATTATTTATTTTATATTGAATTTTCAAGTATACTTGGACTTATTTTTTATATATATTATTTGACTATTTAGCCAATTTTTCCACATGATTTGTAGACTGATCCATTATTTTCCCATTGTTTGATACTGCTTTATTTATCACTCAATTGCTGTAAATTCTAGAATCTGTTTTAGGAATGCTTTTTCTAATTTATGGATGTGTTGGTTAATTAACCCAACTGTGTCACAATATTACACTCGACCTGAGGGTTTTCTTTAAAAAGAAACAAAAACAAACCTGATTAGTATTTTTCCTGGGAGATGAGTAAGATAATCAGGGGCCAAGTATGCTTAAATTCTGTTTTTAAAACACAAAAACAACCTTTTACTTTATAATTTAGGCAATCTGGACCTAGCTAGATTAAAAAGTACGATTTTGACATTTAAATTTAGTGAACATATTTGTGGATATTTTATTGAATGGAAGAACAATGAGTTCAATATAATCAGCAGTACCCTTGGTGCTTAATTTCTTCAAATTTATTTAACCAGCAATTACTACATTTTCCTTTAGTTAATTCAGGTTTCTTGGTTTTAATTCCAGTTTTTGTTTAATTTCTTTCTATATTAACCTGGAGTCAAATGTAATTCTGCTCTGTGTCAGGAGACACTTGCAGTGTTGGCATTTACATTAAAAGCTATAGCAGGTGGAGGGTGTAGGATAAGAACAAGTAGGGGGTGTTATGGACTAACTTGTGTCCCTGCAAAAGTCGTATAGTGAAGCCCTAACCCCCAATGCAACGCATTTAGAGACAGGGCCTTTAAGGAGGTGACTAGGGTAAAAAGAGGTCATAAGTGTGGGGCATTAATCCAGTATAACTGGTGGCCTTATAAGAACAGTAAGAGATGCCACCAGGGATGCACAGGCACAGAGGAAAGGCCATGAGAGGACAAGGCTGGAAGGGGGCCACCTATAAGCCAAGGACAAATGCCTCAGGAGAAACCAAACCTGACGACACACCTTGGTCTTGAACCTCCAGCCTCCAAAACTGCAAGAAAATAAATTTGCGTTGTTTAAGCCACCCAGTCTATGGCATTTTGTTATGGCAGCCCTAGCTGACTAGTCCAAATGGATAAATGTAAAGCATCCACACATTTGTCTCTTCAAGTTCACTGGGCACAAGTAGGAAAATTGGCATCGCTGTATTTTTCTTCTTTAAAAAAAATCCTGGCTGCAATCTACTACACTGATTTTATGATGCACTAATGGATCACAACACAAAGTTTTTAAAATTCAGGTCTTTTCTACCATATCAACACCAAGAGATCTCAGGGCAGACAGAAGGGATGAGGGACCACATAGTTGTGACCATGACACATGCTTCTAGAGAGGGCAAAGTCCTCGGCTAGGCCACAAGCACAGACAAAGAGGATATGCAGGCAGACTTCCTGGTGCTTAGGACAAACATACTACTTCATCACCATGCCAAAAATTTTGTTTGATCATACCTTTGAATGAAGTAAGTCACTCAATTGTTATCTATCTCAGTTTATCAACAGGTAAAACGGAAACAGACCCTAATTTAATATCAGACATTTGGTTTGGCTAAACGGAGTTCTGTGTGAAAGCTCTCTGAAAAAGACAATTTAAAACATATGCCAAATTATAATATTTAATGGTTTATAATTTATCTCCCCTTAGTATTTTCTCTTGTCAAAGTCTCTATAAGAAAGACATCATAACAATAAAAGGAAATGGTTATAAAATAAAACTAATGTATGAGTTGCTAAATTTGGAGAGCTCTTACCAATAAAGCATTCCACTCTTTGATATTAATCTGTTTATCAAAGAGAGATCAGTTGGATGCATCATGTGATTTTTAACAAACTGGATATCATTTGGTTATGGTCCATTAAATCAATAGGATCACATTAATTGCATTTTTTCAGTATGATGCCTTACTGTTTTGATTTTTTATTATAAAATAATATGAACAGTATAAAAATTAAAAGACCATAGTAAATTATTTTTTAGAAAGTTTTAGAAAGCATTAAAAGTCTGATCTCAAGGAAGTAGTGAATAGAATGGTGGATGCTAGAGATTGGTAAGGGTGGTGGGAGGGGGTAATGAAGAGATGCTGGTGAAAGGGTAATTCTGTTTAATAGAAGTTCTGATGATCAGTGGTACAATGGGGCAACCATAGTTGACAATAGTTTATTGTATTTCAGAATAGCTAGAAGTTTTCAAATGCTCCCAACATAAAGCAATGATGAATGTTTTAGGTGAATCTTGTCCCAGTTACCCTGATTTGATCACTGTATGTTGTGTGCTTGTATCAAGACATAACATGTAATCCATGAATATGTACAATTATTATGTATCAATAAAAAAAATTTAAAAAAAAGTCTACCTCTCAGAATGAAGACTGCCGACATTAGTTTCTGTCCTGAGAGAGAGATGAAGGAAAGAAAGAGATGGCGATGGAGCCAGAGAGATGGCAGCGGCCAACAGTTCTGTACCTTGGCCCCTAAACTACAACCCTTCAGATTTTTAGTCAAGCTCCTGAACTGATGTCATACCAGTGGCACGTGGATTTTTGTGGACACCAGTGGATGGATTGTGTTTCTCACGGGCACAGAGACAGGAGGGAGAGAGCATAGGAGATAGTTGTGGAAAGGGGACATCTAGTCTCAGAACAGTTGATGTCTGCACTACAGGGCTGTGTCTCCCTCAATATGTTGCAAATATTGTCCCATATTTTCATTTAACTCATCTCAATGTATTTTTAAAATACAAACCAGTTGATTTTGCATTTGCCCTGATGTGCCTTCACTTGCCCCTTGGAGACCACTGTGACTGTCACTCTTGCCCCCCACGGCCAGTTCTGGGCAAGTCATCTCCCCCTGGGTATGTGCTTCCTCAACTGTGAAAGGAAGAGTTTGGACAAGGGAGTCTCTAAGATTGCTATCTCTGGACACCTGTGCTTTCTGTGTGTACTAGCTCTAAATGTATGTTCAATTCCTTGAGAGGGGATTCTTTACTTAATTTCTTCATCAGCTCCCTAGTGCCTAATACTTCAGTTAAGTCCCACAGGCATTTATTACAGAGCTACGTGCCTACCATGAGCCTGGGATAAGTATCAGCTGAGTAATATTTGCTGAAAAAGGAAACAGCCCAATTCTTCTGATTTGTAAAGTAATACAATAACCTTAGTAAAGTAATAACTTTAATATTTTAGTCTACATGTTGTAGCTCATTGTGCCAGACTTGTGTGTTTGTTCATATTTGTTTGCATAATAGAAATGTTACAAATTAAAATCCTCCCAGCGACAAAATAAATGACATCATAAGGAACTTATGAATTACGATTTCATTAGGGTATAGTTGATTTGGTTATTACAACACTTGAATAATCTTGGCCAAAAATTGTATACAAAACTACTTCTATACACATTTAATCTATTTTTCAGCAACAGCAATATTATTGCTTAAAATAACATAGTGTCTTACATAATGACCAAAGCAAACTGAATACACCTGTGCTTGGGCCTATAAAAAGGGCAAACTTAACTAACATTTAAGCATGTGTTAAACCTTGACTACATTTTTTCAGAATTAATGGAAATACAAACTTCATATGGAGCCAAATCTCTGGGTGTGACTTTGCCAAGAAAAATAGATCTTTGAAGGGTAAAAGCAGGTGGGGAACAAATGTATTTCTAAAAATCATTCAATCATAACCTACTCAATGAAAGTACTAGTGAAATTCAATTGCTCCAGTCCAGCAATTACATTTTTATACCAAACATATGGCCTATTCTAACAAATGAAGTTTTATCTCTGAGATTCCCACAATAATTCTCCTAACTATGTTGATTTGCATTTCAGTCATCCAACAAGTGTTTATATGATAAATGCTTTGTTGTAAGTGCTAAGTCAGTGTTGGCTTCAAACAAGAGTTCATTTTTCACCTGGGTCTTGAAGGCTATATAGGAGTTCACCAGCCAAGACATCAGGAGGAGGTCATTCTAGCCAGAGAATAGGGTCTTTCCTGATGGGTTCTCCCCGTGACAGCAAAGCCTTTCATGACATGGCTTTGACTTCTTCCCTATCTTGAGCCATCTCTTCCTCTCCTCTATTTACATCATATAATATGATTATACTCAACTATTAGCTCTTTACCTCCATGAGTTGCATATACAACTTACTCCGATGTTTTCTTGAAAATTACACTATACATTCCAGCAGCATTCCTTCATTGATTCTTTTCTTGTTCCTTTCCCCAACCTCAGTATAAGATCATTCCCTTCTTTTTTTGTCCTTAAATACTTCATGGCATCTATCTGTTTCCATGTGAGGCTGCGTTGTTAGTCCCTTTAACTCAGGTCTGCACTCTTCTATAGTCATGGATCCCTGAAGCATAAAACAGTGCCTGGCATGATGGAAAATCAATAAATATTTATTTAATAAGTACAATTATTTATTTATGGACAAAGTGTATCAGGAGCTTGAAGGATCCCAGTCCTTCCCTACATTTGAAAGATTTTAAAATAATTGAAATGAAAACATCCTACTAAACAATTCTCTTGGATAGACTAGAAGAAAAAGATTTTAGTGGTTAGTACTTTGGTGCCATGACCTCCTCTATGCATAACTTACTTAAAACAATGTTTAAGTATATAATTTCAGATACAAAAAGGAATGGAACTTTGCCTTTAAGTGAGAGTAGAGAGTCCACTGCCTGTTCTTTGTCCAGTTTAATCTAAAACTAAAGATAGTGTCTGTTAAAGTAAATGAAGAGTCTAATTTTTCGACTGCCTTGAAATTTGGGAATAACTTGAAAGACTTTGGACAGTACGACAGTTATGCAATGCATGATATCACTATGATACCATATGATGTTATATCACATCATATTATATTTGGTGATCAGGGATAATTCAATTTTATATCCAGGTCCATTACCTATAAGTTATATAATTCCATGTTGAAGGATTTTTAAAGAATAATTTCTTTTTCTAAGTAAGCCTTTTTAAAATTAAAAATTATATGTTTTCTAAAATAAAACTCAAATAATATCCAGAAAAGTACAAATAAGAAAGCCAAAATTTTCCAGAATACTTCCTCACATATATCAGAAATAATCTATTAATGTGTCAGCAGATAGGCTTTTTAATCTGTCTATGCATTCTCTCAGACATATCTATATATACACACAAATGCACACTTAGAGATAAACATATATAGTTTAAAATTATAGAAGAAAAAAGATGACATTTAAAATATTAATCATAAAAGTATATTTTGGGGTTACTATTTTAAATACTATCTTCTTTCTATCTGCATTAATATTTCCAATGTTATGTGTATAGGTTTTCTTAATTTATCTCTGTCTTTAGCAGGAATGCATCTATGTTTCCACATGCTAGCTTGGGGCTGAGGTATAAATATTATAATATTAAAGAAGGAATATCCTTGAGTGCTTTCTCAGTATCTATAGGTTTGATATAAAACTTTTCTTCTTCATAGAACTATTAATTTGATGAATCAAACTGATGGATTTCTTAGTATTGAACCATATTTCATTTTTTTAATTTAATTTAATTTTTTTTATTTCAGCATATTACAGGAGTACAAATCTTTAGGTTATATATATTGCCTTTGCCCCACCCAAGTCACAGCTTCAAGTGTCTCCACCCTCCCAGAAGGTGCACACTGCACCCATTAGGTGTGAATATACCCATCCTCCACGCCCCCTCCCACCTCCCTGACACCGGATGAATGTTACTACTATATGGGCACATAAATGTTGATCACTTAATACCAATTTGATGGTGAGTACATGTGGTGCTTGTTTTTCCATTCTTGTGATACTTCACTTAGGATAATGGGCTCCACCTCTATCCAGGATAACACAAGAGGTGCTAGATCACCATTGTTTTTGTGGCTAAGTAGAACTCCATGGTATACATATACCACATTTTATTAAACCACTCATGTATTGATGGGCACTTGGGTTGTTTCCACACCTTTGTAATATTTCAGTCTTGAGATGATTACAACTTGTCATGGTGTACTCTTCACTAATGTGCTACTGGATTCCATTGCTACTTTTTCATCTTAGAATTTTTGCATTGCTATAGAGAAATAATATTATTCTGTAATAGTTCATTTTGTGCATTTTCAATGCAATTTTAGCGCCAATAAATAAAAAGTTATTGGTTTAAATGGAAAATTGCCCAATTTATGAAAAGAAATAGGGAAGAATGGCCAAGGATAATGATATTCAATACTTGCATAGGTGACTGAGTGAAATTGAGAATCCTTCCTGAGTTTTCTTCAAAAATAAGATATTCATCTATCAAAAATAATGTATATGCTCATGGATTTTTTAACATAAACTTCAACCTTTTATACATGACACGTTTTATTTTCATCATCTATTAAAGTAGATGTGTCCTTGATTAGTTAACATAAAAAATTAAACTACATCCCATAAAGATATAAACACAGTCAGAGGCCACAGAATTAGAAAAACAACCAAACAATTAAACACTTTGTGATTCCCTTTGTTACTCATGAAGCTCAACATAAAAGTTGAGTTCTCATTTCACTTGGCTCTAACACTAACATTACCATTGTACTGAATTCCATTGTGTGTTGCAAAGCTGAACCTCAAGAAGTAGAATTATATGGCCATAAATTAGAATTATTTGACATGTGTCAATAAAATAACATTGCCAAGTACTAAAACACTCTGGCTTCACATCAAGTCTGAGGTCAGGGTCTGTAAGAATGACATAGTCCTTTTTCTTCCCTGCTTATTGCTGTGGCCCTGAGGCTGTAGCAGCCAGATGTCTGGCACTTTACATTTACAGGTCTCACGGTTTTAGCAGATAAAGCCCCAATTTTTCCTCCTTTCACTCAAAGTTATACTGTTTCCATTAAACTATGTACACCTTTTTATTAATTTGATTTTTTCTTATTCCATAATCTATCATTCCCAAATGACAGACAAATAGGAAAACTGTAGGTTACTGTTCACTTGAATTACTCTTTGCTTAAGGGTCAAAAGAATAATATAAATAATTTTCCCTCATGTTGCTTAGATTGTGTTGTGTAAGTCTTAAATACCGTTGGAAACTTAATCTCTTTGTTGTAGCCTCAGCAATTTGAGGATAGGTTCCTTATCTTCTTCAGCTCAGAGTCTCCAGCCCCCTGTACACTTAAAGAGTGTGCAATAAATATGTTGAAAGAATAAATAAATGAAAGAATCTGGAACTAACATCATTTGAAACCAAGACTTCCTTAAGATTACCTCAGTGATTTAAAACAAACAAACAAACAAACAAAAAAATTGGCCTGCACTGGTTTACTGAAAGATTGTTGGCTGATTCCTCGTAGGGGAATTTACAGCTGGACCTACTGCCATAGCTAAAGAGAACTGAAACTCACAGGTTCTCAGCTATGCCTTTAGTGGTGTATGTGGGGAAATGAGGATCCAATCTGTTGCCTTTGGGAGCATAGTAACTTCATCATTCAGTTCCCTTTATTACATTTTAAAATTAAATTTTATTGTGGCTATTATGACCAACCATCTGGGTTTTATCTGAGCAGCTCAAAGACAATAAGGGCTCTGCTACATCTACAATAACCTTTATTTTAAGGAAAAAAATGCCCTTCATAAAGTATGGGAAGAGGTCGAAAACACTATCTAATGGGCAGTCAAATCCCAGAACAGTCCTGTAAAAATGTAGTCAAAAGACAGAGGCTATAAAAAGCCCAGGGCTCCCTAGAGACCTAGCTGACTCCAAGTCCAGCAAAAGAAATACACAAGATAAACCTGGGCCATTTTGTTGGGCCAGAAATCAAGAAATCTATTAAAGATTATTTGTGGGTATATCAAAAGGACTCAGAAACCAAGTTGAAGAGGCTCTCACTGGACAAAGATGGGACGATTTGAGCAGCTACAATAAGACATAATAATATGTTCAGTGTATTAAAACACTTAATAGCTAGGCAAAGCATCTTAGTATTGCAAAAACTGGTAATAAAAGGAAATAAACATTTATCTCAACTTTCCTATATTAACTGTACTGCATAGTAATCCAATAGTTGGTAAACAGAATTGCTTATTATGGAACCATTCCAGCTAATGAATAAAGAAGGAATGATAGACTATTAGTATTTGGCCATCACCTATAAAGTAACAAATCTAAGAAATAATTACCAAATGGCAACTAACACCACAAAAAGTGAGATAACCAGACATCCGCACCTACTGGCAGAAGTATAGACCACCACGTGGGAAGTTGCCTTCTTGTCAAAAAATTAATTCTGAATCTGCTCAAGGCACTAGATAGACTACCAGTATAAAGGAAAGATAGGGGACAAAGGAATATGGTAAAATGACATTCTGGGGGTGCAGTGAAAGGCACCCAGACTCTATACTGCAGAGCAGTGCTTATACTCTAGAGCAGTGCTTCTCAAAGTGGGGTCCCTGGAGCAAGAGCTTGGTTACTGCTTGTTTCTGGTCTATGATGAGATAAGGAGCTTGTGTCAAAATATAAGTTCACTATATCACTAAACACATGTTTTAGTTCAGCTGAAGGAAGCTGTGTGTCCGTGCCATTCTGGGACAACCTCTTTCTCTCAAACAGACCAGCATGTTCACTGCTAATACAGCACTGCTGCCCAAATGACCAGGTCTCTTTGTAAATTTTTATTTATATATATATTTATATATATACATATATATATATATATATGAGCAGTGAAAATGAAACCTACAGATTAAAAGAGATAGAAATATCAATGAATTATAATGTTAACTATATTTTTATTAAAATTGGAACAAATAAACTCTAATAAAAATGTATAAGAAAATCAAGGACATTTGAATACTGGATATTTAATAATATTAATGAATTATTAGATTTGCATGCAGGATAAGGATACTGTGACTATATTTAATATTTAGAGAAAAATTTTGGAATATTAGGGATGCAATGATGATCTGATGTCTAGGATTTGCTTCAAAATAATATAGAGGGATAGGGGAAGTAGGAAGAAATATAAAGGTAACATGATTAGATGTGTTGATGTTATTTGAGTGATAAATGTATGCACTTTGTTATATTACTTACTCCTGTGTATACTAAAATTTTCCAAAATAAAGTTTAAATATAAAATAAAAGAAGGAAAAATACAATAAAAGAACATCAATTCTGTAAAAATAACTGAATAAAAAAGGAAAAAAACTGAGAACTAGAATTAGGACTGAAATACCATTGGGTAATTTTTAAATGGGCAGAAATAGTTTGTAAACACAATATATATGTTAGATGCACACATCCTTAGCTTTTTTTGCCAGAAAATTAATTTTTCTAACATTGAAATTTAACTGTTGTATGAGGACATATGCAAAATGTTCCTGTAACATCCTGTTATGGGTTGAACTGTGTCCCCCAAAGACAGACTCTAGAACTCTAACCTGGAACCTGTGAATATGACCTAATTTGGAAATAATCTCCACAGATACAGTCAAGTTAAGATGAAGTCACTAGGATGGGCCCTAATGCAATCTGGCTGGTATCTTCATAAGAAAAGGGAAACTCGGACACAGAGACCCTCTGGGAGAATGCCATGTCAAGATGGAGGCAGAGACTGGAGAGACTACAAGAAACACCAAGGTCATTGGCTGTCACCGTGAACTAGGAAAGAGACAAGGAACAGACTCTCCCTCAGGGGCCTCCAAAGGAACCAACCCCGCTGACACCTTGATGTCAGACTTCTATCCCCTAGAACTTCCGAAGCCACCCTGTGTGTGGCCCTTTGTTACAGCAGCCCTGTGAGACTAATACAGTAGGATCAGTGTCTCTGTGTCAGTATGTTGCCGGGAGCCAGGTATCGGCTTGAAGAGGGTGAGTCATTGTGTTTTTGCATAGTCCTTTTTATCAAAAATAATGTCTTCCTTTAAGAGTTGGCTGAGTTGTTGACTTTCTTCTATTTTGAGAATTGCAACTTGTTCTTCCCTTTTAATCACAACGCTTCAGAATAGACAACTAGAGTACCTATCATGAAACAGGGAGGAAAAAACATCCAACACTCAGGACCAAGTAAAGGAGCATCTTTCCCTCAGAATAAACCAGCGCTATCCAAAAACACAAAAACAACTGGTGATCTGGATGAAAACCTGATTACTTAGTGGATTTTTAAAAAATGTGGTCAGCTAATTATGTGGGTATTGTCTAAAACAATGTTCTCTAGTTCTGTGTTCTACTAATCACTTCTAGATGGTAAACTTTTGAGAAACTTTAGAATAAAATTTGATGTCTCTGTACATACAAATCCATAGAGTGAACAGAAGGAGGCTTTTTTAAAAGCTATATTCTTTACTATGATTGTGAGGATAAAAAAAGAAAAAGATGAGAAAATAGAAAAGGGAATCCAAACCTAGGAAAAATTAAAAGAGACAGATTTAAAATGGATGGCTAACAGATGACCCTTTTTGCTTTTGTCGCTATTGTTGTTGCTGTTGCTTGTCTTAATATACAGTTAATACTAGTTTCCTTTTTGGTGAATAGATTTGATCTTCTGCAACACATTCTCTGGGGTCACGAAGACGGTTACTTCTATGATCCAGCTAGGACCTAAATAAACCAGAGCCTGTTTCTTTACAGAAGGATAGGACAAAAAGGGAGCATGAGCTATCATCAGTCCTGAGGATTTGAGACTCAAGTATTCCTAGAAGAGGATCCCAGGAAATTAAACTCAACTCAAAATAAGTTTATCTGCTCTTCACAGTCATAAGTTTTGTTGGCAGTTCTTAACTCTTGGCACCGTTCAAAGTTTCATCGATGATGAGACAGCTCAGTGCTATCCTCTCAGCACCTTCTCAGAGTGCAGTGTATGGAACTGTCCTGCTGCCTCTAGCAGCTGCCACCACGCTTCCCAGCAAGGCTTCCAAGTTCTTTGGAGCTGCACCAGGGAAATAAATCTAAAAATGGAAAAACACTGTGACCCCTCAGATGCCCCTGAGCTTTTTGATACCAGATGCTTGACATTTAATCCAAAATATTCTGAAGTATTCTAAGAGTAGGGAATGAAAAGTGTGTACATGTACGAAGACATATGAAAAAGTATCTTGATTTAGAAAATGGTATATCTTAAAGAAATATAAAATATTTCAGCTCAAATTTCCAAAATAAGATCAGAGATGATAGAATTTGACTAAAAAATACGATAAATGTGTGTAACTTCAGTTTTCATATTTTTTCCACTTAGGTAAGAGAATAGATTAGATGGTATGGGAAGAAAAGAAGAAGAATTGAGTAGCTGAGAAAGATGAAGTGGAATGGAGAGAAATAAAGAAAGAGTGGACGCAGTGAAAGAGAGAAATAGAGAACAAGGGAGAAAAGAATCAGATCAGTAAGTTTTGAGATGAATGTTGATTTATTTGGGTTACGTGGTGTTATCTGATCTTTGGTAATGTTAATTAGCTGATTAGTCATTGCCCACAACTTTTACTTCTTAGACTTAAACCTAGGGCTCTCATTCCGGAGTACACATTGCAACCACATGCAAGTTTAAAAAATACTGACGTCTGGATCTCACCCCAGAGATTGTCTTTTATTTGATCTGGGTACTGCCTGCAACTGTGGTTTTTAAAAGCCCCTCAGATGAATGTAGTTTGAAGCCATTGTTGAAGGAACTGTTGTAGGCTCCCATGATTGACAAAACCAGGGCACCCTCCGCCAAAATAAGGAATCACCCCTGGAACTATGGTACCCACTGGTGTATTAGACCTATGGTTCCCAAAACAAGATGTGCATTGGCATTACTTGTAGAATATTTTTAAGATACCGGTTTTTGATTCTCATACCAGTGATTCTGATTCAGTAGGTTTTGATGTTTTGAGGTTTTGCCAGAGCATTTGTGTTTTGAAAAACCTTCACAGATGACTCTGATGTAAAACAAAGGTATAAAAATCACTGACTTAGATATTTTGTCTTCAATGCACTCAGGAAAATTGGGAGTCAGGGAAATATCAGAAAAAGAGAGTCAGAGAAGTATCAGAAAAAAGTTGTGTTAGCTTGCTAAGGCTGCCATAACTAAATACCGCAAACTTAAACAATGGTGATTTATTGTCAAACAGTTCTGGAGGCTAGTGGTCCCCGATCAAGGTATCAGCATGACTGGTTCCTTTTGAGGGTGATGAGGGACTGACTGTCTTTGCCATGCCTCTCTCCTAGTTTCCGGTGGCTTTGTCACTCCTTGGCTGGTAGATCTCTGCCTTCACCCTCTCGTGGTGCTCTCCCTGTGTGCATATGTGTGTCCAATTTCCCCCTTTTTATAAGAACAACTTAACTCAGTTAGGATTTCAATATAAATTTCAGGAGGACACAATTCAATCCTCTAATATCAGATGTCTCTTTTTTTTCCGAAAAATATATTTGTTTTGGTAATACCTGCATTGGCAATTTCCAAGGAACTAGAATTCAGTGCAATGTAAATAATGCAAATTTTCCTGAATCTAACATAATTCTTTTTCTTTTTTTTTTTAAATTTCAGCATATTATGGGGGTACAAATGTTTAGGTTACATATATTGCCTTTGTTGCACCGAGTCAGAGCTTCAAGTGTGTCCATCCCCCAGACGGTGCACACTGCACCCATTAGGTGTGAAGGTACCCAACCCCTCCTCCCTTCTCCCACCTGCCCAACACCCAATTAATGTTACTACTATATGTGCACATAAGTGTTGATCAGTTAAAACCAATTTGATGGTGAGTACATGTGGCGCTTGTTTTTCATTCTTGGGATACTTTACTTAGGAGAATGGGCTCCAGCTCTATCCAGGGTAATGCAAGAGGTGCTAGATCACCACTGTTTTTTGTGGCTGAGTAGAACTCCATGGTATACATATACCACATTTTATTAATCCACTCATGTATTGATGATGGGCACTTGGGTTGTTTCCACATCTTGTAATTGTGAATTGTGCTGCTATAAACATTCGAGTGCAGATGTCTTCTTTTTATAGAATGTCTTTTTTTCCTTTGGGTAGATGCCCAGTAATGGGATTGCTGGATCAAATGGTAGTTCTACTTGTAGCTCATTGAGATATCTCCATATTACTTTCCACAGAGGTTGCACTAGTTTGCAGTCCCACCAGCAGTGTATGAGTGTTCCTATCTCTCCACATCCACGCCAGCATTTATTGTTTTGAGACTTTTTGATAACAAAGCCACTCTCACTGGAGTTAACTGACATCTCATTGTGATTTTGATTTGCATTTCCCTGATGGTTAGAAATGCTGAGCATTTTTTCATGTTTGTTGGCCATTAGTCTATCTTCTTTCAAAAAGTTTCTGTTCATGCACTTTGCCCACTTTTTAATGGAGTTGTTTGATTTTTTCTTGCTGATTTTCCTGAGTTCTATATAGATTCTAGTTATCAGCCCTTTATCAGATGTGTAGCATGTGAATATTTTCACCCATTCTGTAGGTTGTCTGTTTGCTTTCGTGATAGTTTTCTTGACTGTACAGAAGCTTTTTAAATTTATCAGGTATCATTTATTTATTTTTGTTGTTGCTGTGATTGCCTTTGGGTTCTTCATATTTGAAATCTTAAAGACTTTTAGACAGCAGAAATTGGATTGTATAGTTCATCTATTGACCATTCTGATCAGATAAAACTGTATTTGAAACATTTTACAATTACTTCTTTGTTTGCAAAACATCAATGAGGACTTTATAATATGCTAAATTTTAAGAACACACTGGTTTAGAGATATTTTAAAACTAAGATGGGTGTTGATAGAACAGTGTTGTGCTAAAAAATATTAATATTTTCCTTAATAAAAAGATTCTATTGCCCTTGAATTCTTTTCCAGACTTACAATAAATTTTGTAGAGAAATCCATAACTCTGAGGGTTACAGATATTCTCTGTGATTTGTTCACTTATCAAGCTTGTTTGGGCTTATGTTTTCTTTATTGTTCCAATTATTTTTAACAGCTAAAGAGCAGGTTTCAGGTCATTATATGGTTATCTGAGGTAGTGAAATCTGGCCTCAATAGTCAGCAAACCACCTAGCTGATTAAAATAAAATATAGAACTTTCTCTTTTCTTCCCAACAAGTTCTAAGTAGAAATTTTTTTTTTTCAAAAATTGAGACCCCATCAACTTGTCTAACTAGCATAGAGTCTGGATAAAGTCATTCAAAACTATTTTAGGATACCAATGTTTCACAACTTTTCTGGGGTAAGATAGAAAAATAACATCACCTTATCGGCACAGAGGAGAATCTCGTTCTAGCATGTTCAAATGTAGAGAAATCAATCAAATCTGAAACAAATAAAGAAACACTGAGAGTGTTTCTGCTTTTCTTAAGGTTCTTGGAGAGAGGAACAGCTAAGGGAGAAATCATAAATGAAATTATGATGAGTTATTTTCATGGCAATTTCACTAAGAACTGTCATCATTTGCTCACATGGACAAGGAGGCTATAGCAAGAGGCCTTAGAAATTGAAGAGATGAGCAGACTTGAGCCAAAACACTAAACAATGACATTTGAGTTTGTTTATTTGAGTTTGTTCTGTTTTTTCACAATTTTTCTTTCGGGACCTTGCTTTGGTATGGAATTCTGTCTCAAATTCTAAGCATTCACCTTCCCTGAAGTGATTCCATATTTTGTAAGATAGGGAACAAGGGGCGTGTGTGTGTGTGTGTGTGTGTGTGTGTGTGTGTGTGTGTGTGTGTGTGTGTTTAAGGATATGTGTGTGTATGTGTGTATATCTGTGATTTTTGGATTGTGTGAATGTTGCCTTTTCTCTGATATACAAAAGCATCATAGTTTATATGCACATATTTTCCATCTAGAGAGAAATGAACCCAAAATTGAGGGAATATTTTGGCTTAGAGCCTCAGTTGGGATGTGGAAAGCAAACAGAATAAGGTTAGTTGAAGGTTAAGCTGCGTTGTATTGATGTAGTAATGTTGTCTTTAGAACAAATTAGCTCACTGGGACCTGGTGACACAGTGGAGTATTAAACTCTCCGTTACAAAAAGAACATGTGCAGGTTTTTTTCTAGCTTGAAAAATGCCAGTGAAAAATTACACAAAGATCAAGCTTGAAAAATGTTTACTTTGCAGAAAATCATTTAAAAATGGAATCTCAATTTTGTTGGCAGCTCAGTTTTTTAAAAGGGCTATTTATTCTAGACTCCTGCAGCATATGGTTTATTGCAGCTTATATGGTGTATTGGAACTGCATGAACTTGGGCACCTTAGGGAATGTTTGTTTTTATTTTTTTAAAGGTGGTTGGACTGAAATCCAGTATGAATCATATATGAGAGATTTAGAAGCATGTGAAGATAAATGTTTCCCATGTGACACAGAGCAGCACATCTGGAAAGTGATCCTATATAAATAAATAACCTGAAAAGACCATAGTTTTAAAAGATATCAATAAAAATAGGATTGTGGCTTTTTTCTTAATTTAAGAGGAAAATCTAGTTTTCATATTAGAAAAAGAATAGTGTGTTTTCTCATACAAATTTTGAGAAGCTCTCTTATTATAGAAATAGGCTTGAAATTTATTCTTTCACTCATTAATTCGCTCACTCATTCACTCAACAAACATTATTATCAACCTGTGAGAGCTGCTATTCTGCCAGGTTCTACAGATAGAAAAATGAGTAAGACACATTTCTTGTCCTAAAATATTTTTTAGAGTAATCATTGATAAGTTTATTTTTTAATAGTGACTTTCATTCATGTCAACTGATGCCCTGAAAATAATTATATGTATTAAGATACTACTGATATAAAGAATCATTTTTACTTTCTACTCAACTTGTAAAGAATCTCTCTTCAAAACCTTTTGCATCATTTAAAAAATTTTATATTCCCATTTCCTCCCTTTTGCCAAGCATATTTCTATATCACTTGGTGATCCTTAAAATATAGGTTTTACTCTTGCTAAAAATAGTATTAATTAGGGAAAATAGTTCAGTTCAGGTTTGAAACAAACTCCCAGTTTTGTTTCTTCTTAATCATTTAACAATATACATACATATCATTCTGATTTTAGTTCAGACGGACACCCCAGTTTTGTTGCTACTGCTATTGTCATTGTTATTTTATTTTAAAAATCAACTAAATATTGGGCTTTCAGTACAGTGGAAAAATCACTCTTGTATTTTCGAAAGTATGATATTCATTGCTTCCCAATGCACACTTTTCCTAGTCTGGCAAAGTATGTTTGAAAACATATAGCACCTTCAGAATGTATGGAAACAAGGAATTAACATTGAAGACACTGAATAGTAGCCTTTTTTCTCTGAACAAAATGACACTAAATATATTTGATATATTGCCAGATAATCAACCTACAGTTATATTTGCAGTCATTGAACACTAACAGATAATCTATTTCTCAACAAATCCTTGACCGCTTATTTCACAATACCTTGTCGATAGTAGTACTTAATAAATAATAATTTTCTGGATGAATGAATGAAGAGATGATGGATTGATATTTATCACATATACATGTTCTGCAACTGTCAGTTTTTCAATATTCTTTACTGATATACTTAGTATTTATGAAAATATCTCTGGTGTAATGTAACGTGTGTTTCTTTCTCATTCACTTCACAGTCCAATGCAGATGAGCAGGGAGATCACTTCACTCAGGGAACCAGGCTCTTGCTGAATAGTGGCTCCATCATCTTCTAGGGCAGGGGGGGTGGGGAACATGCAGCCAAAGTCCACATGTGGCCTTCTAGGTCCTGACATATGGCCTTTTGACTGAATCCAAATTTTACAGAGCAAATCCTTTTATTTTTATTAATACATTTTTGCTTGTCTTTTATATTTTTGTTTTAATTTATTTTAAAAGTAATAAAATAAAATTCATTTTAGAATGTATTTAAAATACCAAAGAATAAAATAAGTTTCAGTGAAATAATCCTCCCAGATTGACCAGCACAATTAGAACATGAGTAAGCCATAAGGGCTAAATTGATGGCTGCTATGCTCATGATTTAGTTCTAACTTCCTCTGCCTGACTGGCACCACTACTGCACGAGGCTGGTTGGCAAGAGTTTATAGCGGTCAAGTACACCAGTATGTTACCAGCTTTTGACAATGGTGCACTGTGTTTCTGCTTGAAGTGGAATTTGTGAATAGTTGCACAGCTCTTCGGCATTTTTTTAATTCTGTCTGTTTAATAGCCCATCATGTCAAAGATGACCAAGAGAACGCTGAAGAAAGAAAGCAAATTTTTATATGGAAATTGGGAATTGCAATGTTATCTTGTTTCTGCTAAAAATAAGATGATTTGCTTGCTTTGTGATACTGCAATATCAACATTAAGGAAATTCAATGCTCATCAGCATTATGGTGCTCATAAGGACCACAAAAATTTTAAATTAGAGGGAGAGGCATGAAAGGTTGTACTGCAGAAATTAAAAGATGAAAAGCAAAAGAAAAGATAATTTTTTTCAACCAGCAGTAAGACCTGAAAATAATGCCACTGAAGCAACTTATAAAGTGGCTTATATACTTAGGAAAAAAGGGAAGCCATTCAGTGATGTAGAAATTGCGAAAGAATGCATTGTGGAAGCTGTACAATGCTTAGACCCCAACAATGTTTCAGAGTACAAATAACTGCCTCTTTCAAGGGGAACCATAACTGAACAGCAGCATGAATTACCCTTCAACTTAAGAGAACCACTTCATGCAATACTTCAAAAGGAAAATATATATTATTCAATCACTTTGGATGAATCAACAGATACTACTAACTCAGCACATATTTTATACTGCATTCAGGTCATAACACAAGATTTTCTTTGCTATGAAGAGTTACTTGTTTTGGACACTTTTGCAAAGAGAACACAGGGAATAGACATCTCCAACAACTTTCAAGATAAATGTCATGAAGTTGAACCTAGTTTGGTAAATTTGGTGAGTGTATGTACAGCCGGTGCACCTTCCATGACAGGAAAACATGAAGGGTTTATTGCACAGATTAAAAAAAGTATTCTTTTGGGTAGATGCCCAATAATGGGATTGCTGTATCAAATGGTAGGCCTACTTGTATCTCACCCAAATGTTTATAGCAACGCAATTCACAATTGCGAAGATGTGGAAACAACCCAAGTGTCCATCAATACATGAGCGGATTAATAAAATGTGGTATATGTATACCATGGAGTACTACTCAGCTATAAGAAACAATGGTGATATAGCACCTCTTGTATTTTCCCAGAAAGAGTTGGAACCCATTCTACTAAGTGAAGTATCCCAAGAATGGAAAAATAAGCACCTCATGCACTCACCATCAAATTGGTTTCACTGATCATCACCTAAGATCACATTTAGGAATAACATTGATCGGGTGTCGGGTAGATGTGGGTGGGGGAGGGGATGGGTGTATATATACATAATGAGTGCGATGCGCACTGTCTGGGGGATGGACACGTTTGAAGCTCTGACTCAGGGGGGTGGGGGGACAAGGGCAATATATGTAACCTTAACTTTTGTACCCCCACAATATGCTGAAATAAGAATAAAAAAAAGAGAGAAATGAAAAAAAATATATTAACAAATCCAGACGCTCTCATTTCTTTTCATTGTGTCTTGTATCAGCAAAATCTGTGCTGAAGCTACTATTTTAAGTGACATTTTGCAAAAAGTTATAAGTATTAACTACAGTCATGCAAACACAACACAGTATCATCAGTTTCATAACATGCTAAAGTAGAACTATGAGATATCCGGTGTGGGTTCGGTGTATTATTCTAAAGTATGTTGTCTATCCCAGGGACAGATGTTAGCCAAAATTTTATCCCTGCGAGAATAGATAGTTAAATTTTATGAAGAACAGAATCAGCAATGTGAATTATTGAAACAAGATTTCTATAAGCATGCAGTATTTCTGTGTGATATCATGTCAAATCAAAATTACTTGAATATTTCTTTGCAAGGTAAAACTAAGTCAACATATGATATGTGGCAAAAAAAAATCCAAGCATTTTGAAAAAAGCTACCTTTTTACAAAACACTTCTTCTTCAAAAGGAAATTTCAGATGAACATTTTCCTCAGTAAGCAAAGGTCACTGATGAGCAGGATGATACATGCAAATCATTTGAAGAATATGCAGCTGTTACAGACCTATTAACTGGAGAATACAATGAAAGGTTCACTGACTTTGAGAATGATGACATCACACTGAAATTACCATTTTAGCCTTACCTAGTTGATATCACCAAGTCACCTAAAGAACTACAGATACAATTGATTGAATTCTCAGCCGATGATATTTTAAAGTCATTGTCTGATTCTAAGCAAGATCCAATTGAAATATGGGAAAATGCAGTAGAATACCCAGGCGTTCGGCAACATGCTTGAAAAATGCTTTCTTGCTTTTCAGCCACTTATTGCTGGGAATCTACATTCTTCTACCTAACCCAAATCAAGATGCCATTAAGGTCACAAATGACTGATACTCATCTAGATCAAGTGAAACTGTGGACCTCCATGCTTCAACCAAATATTCAAATGCTTTCCAACAAAAAGCAGACACAACAAATCATTAAAAGGTTAGTTAACTTTAAAATTAAGGAATAGTTTTTATTTTTTGAAATTATTAAGTACATAGATTTTTGAAAAATAGTGTACATTTTTAAGTATATCTAATTGAAGTTTCTTGAATGCAACCTTATTTGATTACAGCTAAATTAATTCAGCCTTCCAACATAAAGAGGTTCCCCACCCCTGTTCTAGGGCTTGAGAGTCCTCAATGTAATTTTTTATTTTCATGGATCATACAGAAAAGAGAAGGCCAGAGTAGAGGATAGTGTGAGATTCAAACTCATGGTCATGATCAAAACTATTCTGTATGACACTATAACTCTTGCTATTTCTTAAACTATGCTATCTATTCCTTTCTGTGTCCCTACTATTTTGCATTAAGAATTTGTTCTTTTAATTATTTATTCAACAAATATTTATAGCAAATGCTGCTCCCCTCTTGGTTCAAATAATATCTGTGAGCTGAATGAAAGACCTATTAAATTTACTATCATAGGCAGTCACTGCTGCTTATAGATATTACATGGACAAATAAGACTCTCAAACAGATTCTCCATTGACAACTTCCTCTATATTAGTTATGATCTTAGAAATATGATGTCATAACATAATTTAATTATGTTCAGATTTATTTGTTCTCTGAAATTAGGATTATTTTATTTCCAATGATAGAAAATATCAGGATATTGGATTATTTTTTATTTTGTGCTTTTCTGATGATGCAACGAGGAGAAATCTAGACATCAGTTAGATTTGTTCCTTCAAAACAAATCATTTCTGCTGAAATTTCTCTTTTGCCACCAAAAAAATGTAATTGGTAAAATTCCTCTTGCCTAATGGTAGATATAAAATCCAGAAACTTTCTTTCTGAAAAAGGGTGAACTGCTAGAGTAGGACATTGGATATACAGTACAGGAGAGAGACTGATTGAACTACGGATGAAGATTTTAGAGATGATTAATTTATGAATTAATTATAAAACCCCAAAACCAGGATCTCTAAGTCTGTAAGAAAGTTTCCAATAAAAAAAGTGACCAGGACCCCAGAGAGTACCACTCTTTATGGTAGAGATAAATGCCTTCTGATAACCTTACTTTGAATGAATGCCAAAGTTTTATGAATATTTAGATTCCCTGGTTCTCTTCTCTGTAAAAGTTTCCTATTTCAAAATGTTTGCCTAGACACTAATTCTGTGAATTCTGTGACATTTTTTAATCATCAAAGCAAAGTTTGTAATTCCCAACGTTTCAGTCTTACTCTCTCCTTTGTGTAGCTTGTTAGAAAATCACAAGTAATTTGGTTTTTACATCACTAATAACCTTATTTTAGAACTGTTGATATTTTGTTAATTTTGAATTGTTCTAAATGATCTGAAAAACTTGGGCAGCTGCATAGCCACCTAAATAAAAATAGAGTTAGATATAGGAATAAATGACCTTCCAATAGACACCTGGGTCCAACCCTGCATTCAAGAATGCATCCCCACACAGAATGTGTTTCACTGAATTCAGTTAACAAAGCAGAGAATTATACAAAGTAATAGATGAGAGATGTTCATTATTAAGATTATCACAAAAATTCTAAAATTGCTTTGATGAAGTAGAGAACAATAAATAAAATAGCAAGTTTTGTATAGACATTCAGTCATTTAGTTTTTGGTTACAGTTAATAATATACATTTCAAATTATGTACATACACACATTGAACATTTAATATCCTTTATTTATATATTATTTTGCAAAACACAAAGCACATTCACAAAGGATTTGGCAGAGTATTTGTCACTGAGGAAGAGAAGATAAATGTTAGTTGTCCTTGTTTGTTAAGCCCTTTGCTGTTGTTTTACAGAGGAGGAAAGGAAAGTTAAGGAAAGCTTAAGAATTTTCCTTGTTCCTACAGCTCTTGCTAGTAATGCTGGGAATTTCTTTCAAGTCTTGTGACTCCAGGTGACTCTTCTTTAGCTTATCTCCAACTACCATAATCTTTTAAGTGGGTTTCTTTTTTATACATATGCATGGTCCATTTGGGGGCAAAATTTATTCTTTTAAGTGGCTCTCTTTTTTCATACATATGCATGGTCCATTTGGGGGCAAACTTTATTCCTCGACAAAGCTTACAACTTTGTAATAGTAGTCGTGGTTGTTTATAGTAGTCGTGGTTGTTTATAGGCCATAGTAGTCGTGGTTGTTTATAGGCCATACTGTGTATGTGTTTCAGGCATGATTTTGTCTTCATAGGAAATTAGAAAATGTGCAAGTGTTGTATGAAATAACTGAAGTACAGGGTTTACCTAGTATCCAATAAGTAGAAAGTTCTAACTGAAGATAGGGGTTGAATGGATTCTAATAAATTGTTTTTTAGAAATAATATGTTCTATGTTTTAATGATCATTCAGATTAAATTTAGACCTTCTTATAATCTTATTTCAGCTAATGATTTATAAAATCACTTCCTTTGACAGCCATTTCCATAAATGGCAATATTTATGTTTCCAGTATTAAAATCACAATGCTCCTAGTCTAAATGTACTCAAATTTAGCACCAAATTTCCAGATGAACCCCTGAAATAGCACCTGGCCACCTACCTTTATTTGTAGACCAATAAAATCTAGAGCCTTAAAAATGCCATCACCTTGTTTGACTGCACTGGACTGTGAAACCTGGAAGAATGCAGAAACCAGAACAGGCTGCTAAAATGAAGTCATCTTGCCAAAGGGACAATTTGTAATGGGGCATTGTGCTGAAAGGTCTGCAAGCCTATGGTCTCAAGTTAGTGGGTATATTTGAGCTCAAAATAGATCCTGTGTGTGACAAAAACAGCATTATTCCCAACAGTTGAGGGAACTTGATGGATGTTGCTTCTCCAAACTCTGCAAAATTAAAATTGAGGCCCTATGGAAAGGTCTATTCATGCAGCATGTTCTGTTTTTTTTTTTTTTTTTGAATGATGATGTATATAGAAAGAATGGTCCACACATGCTTGCTGAATGTGAAAAGCTATCTCTGACTTTATTTTCCAAATTGAAATAAAAGAGTACATAGTCTGATGTAGTTTATTTCTCCCTGCCATTAAAAAAAATGCTTATTTCAGTCAAAACTCCAAACCATATTTGATAATGTGTTGCTTTTGGTGAAAAGATTACAATTAAGTTCAATTGTATTGCCCAGAAAATCTGGATGTAATTGTGTTGAGAGAAATAACATAATATGTTGAGCATTTTCAGGAGGTATAAATGTTTCTCCTTTTTTAATACGTATTTTATGTTCTTATGTGTAATCTGAATGACAGTGTATGGTGAATTACATATTTGATTTTTTAAAAATTGCCAAACAGAAAGATGCATGTGCAAAAAACCAAAAAAATTATACTGAAAGATTTGTCTATTTTAGATTTCCAGATCCCTCAAAATCAGACATGCTTATGTAAATTTATAGATTAAACCATTCTTCCCTTTTAGTAAGAGCAGAATTCCTTTTCCTTGGTGTGAAGTATTTGACCTGATAGTTTTCAGCTGCCATCTTGGGTAAACTGAGAATCAAAAAAATGAGAACCATGATCTTGGCTTTTCTGAGTCAGTTCATTCCTACAAATCAGCTTCTCTGTCTGGAGGACAAGGGCTTGGACTCCATAGTAATAGTTAATATTTACTGAGCACTTCATTTGTGTCGGGCACTTGAGCTCCATGGGGTCACTCCTTAGTAGCTTCATTTTATGGATGAGGAAATTTGAGACACAGAAAGATTAAGTAACTTGGCTAAAATGCTCACAAATAATAAGGAGTGTAGCTTGAATTTGAACCAAGGCAACCAGCCCCACAGCCCCTGCAAATCCACAACTTATTCTTCTTACCCAATGTGTTTTCAAGTTATGAAAAAAATATAATTCTACATCTTGTCCTTACCATGGTTCATTGCTTAGATTTTTGTGCTTGAATTAGGATTTTATCTTCCCATATCCCCCTATAGTAAACCATCTATTAAAAAGTAGGCTTGTAAAGTAAGATCATATTAAGCCATTAAGCACTTGTAATGTCAAGTTAAAGACAGTTTCTTTTTCTTTTCTTTGGTTCTTTCAAAAACAAGCACTGACCTACTTCTTATACTCATAGCTAAGCAA
Organism: Lemur catta; assembly: GCF_020740605.2. Taxonomy (NCBI): domain Eukaryota; kingdom Metazoa; phylum Chordata; class Mammalia; order Primates; family Lemuridae; genus Lemur; species Lemur catta. The sequence continues at coordinate 83,261,097 of NC_059136.1, read as the reverse complement.
AGAGAAAGGACCTAATACTTTTAAGAAAAAAATAGTTTCTGGAAAAAAATGGAGGATAAAATGGCCTTTTTCCACATCCAAGAAGTAGGCTAATTAGCCAATACATTACTGTTTTTTTGACTTGCCTAGTCCAGCATTGGGAACCACAGAAGGCAAACATTCTGATCATTTTCAAAATTGTATCTGATAGATGCAAATTCTAGAGCTGTCTCTTTCTCTCTCTCTGTGTGTATATGTAAATATAAGAATTTAATGTTATGGAATAAATTCATGTAGAATAGATGCATGGTTAGTAATTTAGATGGCTTTAATAACTTTGAAGTACCCAAAATCACACACTCAATTAAAAATACTAGTTAAGTTAAAATGGAAATATTGGCTGGACCTAATTTTACCCCAATAAAACCAAATGATTACTCTGAACTCTGGTCTTGAAAAGCAAAGTTATCAGTTATTATCTTGTGTAATTAAAAAAGATTCAAATTTACCTCATTAACATATATATCATACTTTTTGTCATCTCCTAATGGAGAACTCATTTCATAGGATATTTTGTTTGTTTGTTTTGGTTTTTTTAGGGGAATTTTGTATTTTATTAGATTTGCCAAATTCCTTACATCACAGGATATTTACTGTAGTGCTCACAAGTAGATTACATCATCTGCCACAAAGCATCCACCTGTCTCTTCTCATTCTGCTTTACTTCCTTTGATCATACTACTTTACAGTCGTGCTTATCATTTCTTTTTTTTTTTAAATTTTTTTATTTCAGCATATTTTGGGGATACAAATGTTTAGGTTACATATATTGCCTTTGCCCTACCCGAGTCAGAGCTTCAAGTGTGTCCATCCCCCAAAATGGTGCACACCACACCCTTTAGGTGTGTATATACCCATCCCCTCCTCCCCCACCATCTGCCCGACCTGCAGTGAATGTTATTACTATATGTGCACTTAAATGTTGATCAGTTAATACCAATTTGATGGTGAGTACATATGGTGTCTATTTTTCCATTCTTGTGATACTTCACTTAGTAGAATGGGCTTCAGCTCTATCCAGGATAATACAGGAGCTGCTAGATCACCACTGTTTTTTGTGGCTGAGTAGAACTCCGTAGTATACATATACCACATTTTATTAATCCACTCATGTATTGATGGGCACTTGGGTTGTTTCCACATCTTTGCAATTCTGAATTGTGCTGCTATAATCATTGTGGTGCAGATGTCTAGTTTATCATTTTTCTTATCACTACTGCCTCTTCCAGGAAGCTACCTTCCCTACACAGAGTACAAAGCACACTGCCTTCAGGGCTGGTGTGAGGAGCAATGTCTACCTTCTATTTGTTATTATGGCATGATGACTCTAATTCTTATCATGTGGGGCTACAAAATCACTTTTCCTTCACTTTCATATAAAGCCCACAGAGGGCTAGACCAGTACCCTTGAATAAAATAGTCTAGATTCTTTTCCAAAACAAGCTTCTCCTCTAATTTTAAGTCTAGACTTCCTTAACTGTCTTTTTTTCTCAGTCTCTTGACCTCTTTCTGAGAATACTCGTCAGTTCTTTGGCTAAATAGCTGTCTTATGGGCCCATCAGTATACTAGGTATACACAGAAAAGATAAATCTCAGCAGTGGACACAACTGATGCCATACATATATTTGGAAAGTGAAATTGAGTCAGAAGAGGAAGATCTAATTTATTCTGTTAAACCTGCCTTTAATTATGTGATCTTTTTGATTAGACAAAGTATAATAGTGTAGAGTTTAAGAATGAGAAATCTGCAGTTAGCATCTGGCAGGCATGGGACATGCCAGTCCTCCCATGTACAAGTTATATAGTTATAAATTAGAAAGGTCACCTCTCTGTGCCCTAGTTTCCTTATCTCCAAATTGTTACTTAACATAATACTCAGTTCATGAAGATGTTGTAAGAAAAAAATTGCAATCTATCTGACATGCAATAATTACTCAATAAGTGATAGGGATTTTTAAATTATCAATTCTTACAAATTTTAATTTTACATAAAAGACATCAAAAGGGCCAGGTGCAGTAGCTCACGCCTGTAATTCTAGCCCTCTGGGAGGCCGAGGCAGGTGGATCGCTCAAGGTCAGGAGTTTGAGACCAGCCTGAGCAAGACCCCATCTCTACTAAAAATAGAAATAAAAATTATCTGGGCAACTAAAAATATATATAGAAAAAATTAGCCGGGCATGGTGGCACATGCCTGTAGTCCCAGCTACTCGGGAGGCTGAGGCAGTAGGATCACTTAAGCCCAGGAGTTTGAGGTTGCTGTGAGCTAGGCTGACGCCATGGCACTCACTCTAGCCCAGGCAACAAAGTGAGACTTTGTCTCAAAAAAAAAAAAAAAAAAGACATCAAAAGATGACACAATAATTACTAGTCACTCAATATGTTTCAAGGTTCTATGATTGAGCTATTGATCTAAATTGCTATTTTAAAAATTTACTCTTCATGAAAAAACTGTAATGCAAGCATTGCTATCCCAATGTTATTGATAAGAGAAGCAAGTCTCATAGGAATAAGTTAACTTTACTTTGGGCATATAACTTTAACATGGTAGAAACCAGGTAGCTTCAATATCAAATTTGTTTTATTCCAAAACCAATTATCCTTCAGTGAAATAATTGAATGCTTATAGTTACTATATTTAATGTCAATTTTAGTTAAAAGGAAAATGAAATGAAGATCCAGAATTTATCTTGATAAATTATAAAACATCCTTCTTGAAACTGGGCGTGTCATTTTCTAAACAAAAGAAAATCCAATAGTAAGAAGCAACAGCTGTTCCAGATGAGGAGAATTCAGCAAAACAAGTCCAGAAGTGTGAAGAATCAGAGACATAGGACACCCCCAAAAGGGAACACCAGCTCTTTAGCAATTGATACCAACCAAAATCAGAACATTGAAATGACAGATGAAGAATTTCAAACATAGATTGTAAGGAAGCTCAATGAAATATAAGATAAAATAGAAACCACAAAAACAGTGCAGGAAATGAATGAAAGATTCACTAAAGACATTGAATTATGAAAGAAAAATCAAACAGAACTTCTAGAAATGAAAAATTCATTCAAAGAAATACAGAACACAGCTAAAAGCCTTAAGAATAGGTTAGATCAAGCAGAAAAAAAGAATCTCAGAGCTTGAAGACAATATCTCTGAATTAAATGAGTCAGTCACAGAGATAGAGCAGAGAAATAAGAGGAATGAGCAAAGCCTACAAGAAATATGGAATTATATAAAGAAGCCTAACATAAGAATCATAAGCATCCCTCAGGGCAAAGAAGAAAATACACAAGTTTTGGAAAACTTATTTGAGGGAATAATGGAGGAAAATTTCCCTGGCCTTCTAGGAGTCTAGATATCCAGGTACAAGAAGCTTAGAAACTCCCGATAGATTCACTGGAAAGAGGCAACCACTATGACACATAGTCATCAGACTGGCCAAAATAAACAGGAAAGAGGCACTCCTATGAGCCTTATGGTGAAAGCATCAGGTAACTTACAAAGGAAAACCCATCAGACTAACTGCATATTTCTCAGCTGAGATCTTATAAGCCAGAAGGGATTGGGGCCCCATTCTCAGTCTCCTCAAACAGAATAATAGTCAGCCTAGAATTTTGTATTCTGCAAAACTAAATCTCATATATGAAGGGGAAATAAAGACTTTCTCACTCAAGCAAACACTGAGGGAATTTGTCAAGACAAGACCTGCCCTTCCTGAGGTACTCAGAACAGCATTATACATGGATCAGCACAATAGACAACCACCAGTGTAAAATCACCCAAAAGCTAAAGGTCAAAGCCCAGATACAACAATGGCTCAAGAGATAAAACAAAGCAACAAAGTACTACTCAAGAGAGTGAACAGAAGTCCGCTCCATGTATCAATTATTTCAATAAATCTGAATGGCTTAAACTCCCCACTGAAGAGACAGGCTGGTTGAATCCATAAAAACATATAAGCCAAATATGTGCTGTCTCCAGGAAACACACTGAACCCACAAGGACTCATTCAGACTCAAGGTGAGGGATGGAAAACAATATTCCATGAAAATGGAAACCAAAAGAAAGGTGGTGTAGCAGTTCTCATATCAGACAACATAGGCTTCAAATCAACAAATGTAAAGAAAGACAAATATGGTCGCTATATAATAGTAAAGAGAACAATTCAACAAGAAGACATAACAATTCTAAATATTTATGCACCTAACAGAGGTGCACCCAGCTTCATAAAGCACATCTTACTTGATCTAAACAAAATGATAAGTAGCAGCACTGGAATAGTGGGGAATTCAACACCCCTCTGACAGAACAGGACAGATCCTCCAAACAGAGAATAAATGAAGAAAAAATGAACTTAAACAGAACTCTAGAACAAATGAGTCTAACAGACATTTATAGAGCATTCTACCCCCAAACCACTGAATATATGTTCTCATCAGCTCATGGAACATTCTCTAAGACTGATCACATCCTAGGCCAAGTCCCAAAACAACAAATGTTGGCATGGATATGGAAAGATAGGAACACTCATACACTGCTGGTGGGAATGCAAATTAGTACAACCTTTATGGAAAGCAGTATGAAGATACCTCAAAGAACTAAAAATAGAACTACCATTTGATCCAGCAATCCCACTACTGGATATTTACCCAAAGGAAAAAAGACATTCTATAAAAAAGACACCTGCACTCAAACATTTATAGCAGCATAATTCACAATTGCAAAGGTGTAGAAATAACCCAAGTGCCCATCGATACATGACTGGATTAACAAAATGGGGTATATGTATACCATGGAATACTACTCAGCCATAAAAAATGGTGAACTAATACCTCTTGTATTAAGCCGGATGGAGCTGGAGACAATTCTTCTACATGAAGTATCTCAAGAATGGAAAAACAAACACCACATGCACTCACTATTAAATTGGAACTAATTGATCAACACTCATGTGCACATATGGAAATAACATTCATCAGAAATCAAGTAAGTGGGAGAGGGGACGTGAGCTGGGTAAATTCACACCTAACAGGTACAATGCACACTATCTAGATCGGCACATTTATAACTTTGACCCAAATGGTACAAAAGCAATTTATGTAACCAAAATGTTTGTACCCCCATAATATTCTGAAATAAAATAAATAAATAAAAATAAAAAAGCATAAAGAGACAGAAAAAAATAAATATTCATCTTAAATTTTTTTTTAAAAAAAGATTGGTGGGCATTAGAAATAAATGAACTGTAGAGGTGGGATCTTCTTTGTTGACAAAACATGTCGAGGAGAAATGAAATCAAGGCATCCGGTTAAATGGAGCAGTGACCTTATCAGAAATTTCAAGCCAGAAAATTTTGTCAGAAAAATAGCATCAGATCATGGAAACCAAGCACATGGAGTTAATTCTGGACTCTAAAGAAAGGAAAGATTATTTAATAAGAATAATGGCATGATTTGTTAACTATTTTCAGAAAATAACATATTAAATTATAGCTTTATATACATTATGCAATGAAATAAATTCCACATGGATTAAAGAATTAAATGTAAAAGTTAAACCAAAACTAACAAGTCAAAAAAAGAAAAAAATAGAAAAATATTTATAAAAATTTATTGAATTACAGAATGGCCATAAAATATATTAGTTCAAAACAATGGAAGAATTCATAAAGGATAGCTATTATAGAGATTTTCCCATAGAGAATTTTAAAGTTTATGTGGCTTAAAAAATACCATAAATAAAATTAGTAGTCAAATAAAAAATTTCAGAAAATATTTGCTCACATAAGGCAAAAGAACTGATAACCTTATTGTATAAAATTTCCTCAAAACAACTTAACTGTCATCTCAGAAGAAAAAATATTCAAAATAGTAATCAAATAATAAAAACAAAAATTATGATAACATGTCTGAGATAACTTCTGCTTCTGAGAGGACAAAGTAGACATATTTTTTTCTATTCTAACTGCTAAGTTCAACTAAAAATTCTGGACACTATACAATATACATATATATTATTTTTTATTTATTTATTTTTTTGAGACAGAGTCTCGCTTTGTTGCCTGGGCTAGAGTGAGTGCCGTGGCGTCAGCCTAACTCACAGCAACCTCAAACTCCTGGGCTTAAGTGATCCTACTGCCTCAGCCTCCCGAGTAGCTGGGACTACAGGCATGCGCCACCATGCCTGGCTAATTTTTTCTATATATGTATTTTAGTTGGCCAGATAATTTCTTTCTATTTTTAGTAGAGACGGGGTCTCGCTCTTGCTCAGGCTGGTTTCGAACTCCTGAGCTCAAACATTCCACCCGCCTCGGCCTCCCAGAGTGCTAGGATTACAGGTGTGAGCCACATATATATTATTTTTAACCTCCTAATCCCAAAGAAAGAAAACTCTGAAATGTGGAATGAAGACAGATCAGATCAGCTAGGGACCTTGGTCTCAAAGTATCACATAGTGGTGAGTTTCCTGCATTGTCTTTCCATCAATCTGTCTCAGATTTGGAACTGAAAAGCCAGTAACCCAGAAACAAAAATGGGTGAGAAGATGCCCCAATAAAAGATTGCTCTCTTTAATAAAAGACCAGGAAAGGAGTAGCCTATCAAGACAGAAAGCTTTTAGACAATAACTTGTCTACTTCAGCCAAAAGCCAGATTAAAAACTGTGGCCTCATTCACATCCATGCTAACAAAGCCCAAATGGGGAACCTAGACTTCCATCCTCACAAGGCTATAAATAGGTGCCACCAGCACCCCCAGGGGTGGTGTCAGAGGACAGCAAATAGGTAATCAGCACTTTTTTCCCCTTTGCCAATAGCAAGTACCCATTGCAGTGTTAATGGATTCCATATAGGAAGGCTGGACTTCCATGCCAATTAGCAGTAACAAGGCAGCCCTCTCTTTCCCCAATCAGGTGATGTCAGAAGAGTCCAGTGATGAATGAGGATACTCACCACCACTAACTAATAACAATGACACCACCACCATGTATAAACCATGTAGAGAGGCAGCACATGGTACAGACCATGTGGAGAGGCAGCACAAATATCTATGCCTAGCAGTTACTAAAAACCCCCCTTTTCCCACAAGTTCAGGTGCCAATGGAGGAAGAATGAGGAATCTGGACTTCAGCCTTCACTTGTTTATATTAATCCAGCTTTCTCCCTTTCAAAAAAGTGTTAAAGCCAGCTAAAAGAGGAAATTTGAGTAAAAGCCAAAGACTCTTAAGATAATGTGAAAATGCCCAGGTTTCAATCAAAAATTGTTCATGATACCAATAACAAGAAAGATTTCAAATGGAATAAAAAAATTCATTATATGTCAACATTGAGATGACAGAGATTTTAGAAAAATCTGACAAAGATTTTAAGGCAGCCCTGATAAAAATGCTTCAACAAGCAGTTAAAAATACATTTGAAACAAATTTTTTAAAAAAGAAAGCCCCATCAAAGAAATACAAAATATAAAGAACCATGGGAAGTTTCAGAACTGAAAAATGCAAAAACTTATATAAAAGCTTAATTGAATGAGATCAACGCAGAATAGAGGGGAGAGAGGAACAAATTAGTGAACTGTAAGATAGAACAACAGAAATCATACAACCTAAAAAACAGAGAGGGAAAAGAAAATGAACAGAGCCTCAGGAACCTGTGCATTTTAACAAAATATATATTTATGTCATCAGAGACCTGAAAGAATAGAAATAGGGTAGGTCTAAAAAATTTACCAAAATGTCAAGAGATATAAACCTGCAGAATATGAATGAATATGAATGAACCCCAAACATGATAAACACAAACATATTCACATGAAGTCACATTGTAATTAAATATCTAAAAACTAAAAACATGAAAAAATATTGAAAATAATGAGAGAAAAATGATACTTTCTTAACTGGAGAAAAGCAATTCAGGTGAGAGCTGATTTCTCGTCAGAAACGAAGTGACACAGTATTTTTCAGGTACCGAAAGAAAAGAGATGTCAACTTAGAATCCTACACTCAGCATGAAAGGGAAGTCAAGACATTCTCAGTTGAAGGAAAACTAAGACAATTTATTGCCTGCAGCCCTACTCAAAAAGTATAACTAAAGGAAGTTCTCTAAATAGAAAGGAAATAATAAAAGGAGGATATTAGGAAGGAAGAACACAGTGTAAAAAAAAGGGGTAAATAAAATAAACTTTTCTTCTCTCTTTGAATTTTCTAAATTATGTTTGATGGTCTAAGAAAATTATAACACTAATGTTATTCTTAATATATGTAGAGAAAATATTTAAGAATACTATAAAGAGGGGACAGTAAGAGACATAAAAAGAGGTAAGGATTTTATATTTCACTTAAACTAGAAAAATTATATCAGCATCTTATAATAAGTTTATGTATAAAAAATTATGTATGTACAGGCATACCTTATTTTATTATGCTTCACTTTACTGCACTTCATAGATATTGCGTTTTTTGCAAATTGAAGGTTTGTGGCAACCCTGGTTAAGCAAGTCTATTGGCATTGTTTTTCCAACAGCATGTGCTCACTTCAAGTCTCTTCATCAGCATTTTTTAGCAATAAAGTATTTTCTAATTAAGGTATGTGCTGTTTTTTAGACATAATACTATTTCACACTTAATAGGCTATAGAATAGTATAATTATAACTTTTATATGTGCTGGAAAACCAAAAATTTGAGTGATTCACTTTATTGCCATATTTGTTTTATTTCAGTGGTCTGGAACTAAACCTGCAATATCTCTGAGGTATGCCTGTATAAAGTAATACCTACAGCAAAAATGTTATGTAAAAAGATACATTCAGAACACTATGGATAAATCAAAATGGAATTCTAAAAAATGTTCAACTAACACACAGTAAGATGGGAAAAAAACATATACAAAGGAAAAACAAAGAAAACGAATAAAGCCTAAAATAAAATGGCAGATTTAAGTATTAGCACATTGATAATTAATTAAATGTAAATGATCTAAATTCACTAATTAAAAGACAGAGTGTGGCAAATCAGATTTTACAAATGTGCCTCTACTATAGGACATCCATAAAAAAAAAAACAACTCCCCTCAAATATAATGGTATAGGCAGGCTAGAATTCAAAAAATAGCAAAAAAAAAAAAAAAATTACAATTCAGTCATTAATCACACAAAAATAGAAGTGGCAAAATTAATTCCAGATGAAGTAGATTTGAGAGCAAAGAAATTACCAGAAACAGAGAGGAATATTATATAATAATAAGGTAAAATTGTCAATCCAACATGAATTTAACAGCGATTTTAGATGGAGCATGCATCAAACAATAGAACTGAAAATATATGAAGCAAAAACTGAGAGAACTGAAAAGAGAAATAGACACATCCACAATGATGCATAGAGGCTTTATACTTCTCTCAACAATTGATAGAAAACTAGAAAGAAAATTAGCAAGGAGAGAAGAACTCAACAATATCATCAAACAACAGGATCAAGTGAACATTTATACTATATTCCACTCAATATCAATAGAACACAAATTCTTTCAAAGGTCCATGGAACATATACTGAAATAAACCATATACTGGGTCATGATACAGACTTTAACAAACATGAAAACTTGATATCATGCAGAGGTTGTTTGCCAAACAAAATGGAATCAAACTAGGAATTATTAACAGAAAGAAAACAAGAATATCTCTAAACACGTGGCAACTTAATAACACACTACTTAATCTATGAGTCAAAGACGAAATATCAAGAAAAAAATTTAAAAACACATTGAACTGAGTGAAACTGAAAACATGTTAAAATTTGTGGGATGCAGTGAAAGTAGGGCTGAGAGGGAAATTTATAATGCCAAGTGTATACATTAGAAAAAAGGAAAAGCCTCAAAACAATAAACTTTCACCTCAAAAACTTAGAATAAGAATACAAAATAAACTCAAAACTTTATATGTCATTAGGGAATTGCAAATTAAAACAACAGTAAGAAACCATTATATGCACATTAGAATGGCTAAAATAAAAAAAACTGAAAATAGCAAATGCTCTTTAAGACATGGAACAAAAGGAACTTTCATTTGTTGCTATTGGGAATGCAAAGTTGCACAGCTACTTTGGGAAATAGATTGGCAGTTTATTATGAAACATAGTCTTACCATAGAATCCAACAATTGTGCTCCTAGGTATTTACCCTACTGAGTTGGAAACTTATGCCCGCACGGAAACCTGCATATGAATATTTATATCAGTTTTATTTGTAATCATCAAAAAACTGGAAGCTAATCAAGATGACCTGTAGCACATGAATAAATTTTGATACACTGATACAATGGAATATTATTCACCAATTTTAAAAAATGAACTCTAAAGCCATGAAAAGGTACGAAGGAATATTCAGTACATATTGATAAGTGAAAAAAGCCAGTATGAAATGAAAAATCTACATACCATGTGATTCTACTCTATGACATTCTAGAAAAAAGCAAAACTATAGATATATTTAAAAATTCAGTGGTTGCCAGGAGTTTAGGGGGACAGGAGGGATAAATAGATGGAGCATATGGGATTTTTAGGGTGGTAAAACTGCTATATTATACAATAATGGTGAATATGTGACATGCATTTGTCAAAGCCTATAGGAGTGTACTCTTTAGTGTAAACTATGAACATTACTTATAATAATGTATCAATATTGGCTCATTAATTGTAACAAATGTATCGTGTTTTACACTATGCAAGATGTTAATAGAGGGCACTTTGTGTGGGAGTGGGAAAGTATATGAGTATTCTCTGTATTATCTGCAAAATTTCTCTGTTAATCTAAATATGTTCCTAAAAATGAAGTTTATTGCCTTTATTAAGTTGAAATATGTTCCTTCTATTCCTAATTGGTTGAGGTTTTATCATAAAGGGATGTAGAATTTTGCCAAATGCTTTTTCTGTGCCTATTGAAATGATCATAGGGTTGTTTATTTTGTTTTGTTTTTCATTTTGAGACAGAATGTCGCTTTGTTGCCCTGGCTAGAGTGAGTGCCGTGGCATCAGCCTAGCTCACAGCAACCTCAAACTCCTGGGCTCAAGCAATCCTCCTGCCTCAGCCTCCCGAGTAGCTGGGACTACAGGCATGCGCCACCATGCCCGGCTAATTTTTTTTTTCTATATATATTTTAGTCAGCAGATAATTTCTTTCTATTTTTAGTAAAGACGGGGTCTCGCTCTTGCTCAGGCTGGTCTCGAACTCATGACCTCGAGCGATCCACCCGCTTCGGCCTCCCAGAGTGCTAGGATTACAGACGTGAGCCACCGCGTCTGGCCCGATCATAGGGTTTTTATTCTTTATTCTGTTGATGTGATATGTCTCATTTATTAATTTGCATATATTAAACCATCCCTGCATCACTATGGTCAATCCCCCTTGATCATGGTGAATGCTTTTTTTAATGTTTTGTTGAATTCCAATTGCTAATATTTTGTTGAGTATTTTTGCATCTATGTTTATCCAGGATATTGGCCTATAGTATTCCTTTTTTGTTGAAAGATTTTCTTTTAAGATCTGGAACAAGAAAAAAATGCCCATTTTGACCACAACATTGACCATTCAACACAGTATGGAAAGTCCTATCCAAAATAATTAGGCAAAACAACAACAACAGCAACAAAGAAAAATCCAAATTGGAAAAGAGAAACTTAAATTATCCCTGTTGTAGATGACATAACCTTATATATAGCATACCCCAAAGACTCTACCAAAAAAACTGTCAGAACTAACAAACAAATACAGTAAATTTGCAAGATACAAAATCAACATACAAAAATCAGTGGTGTTTCTAAACACCAATAATGAACTATGTGAAAAAGAAATCAAGAAAGTAATCACATTTACAATCACTATAAAATATAAATAAATAAAATACCTAGGTATAAGTTTCACCTAGGAAGTAAAAGATGTCGACAATAAAAATTATAAAACATCAATGAAAGAAGTTGAGGAGGATAAAAATAAATGGAAAGATATCCCATGGTCATAAATTGGAAGAATTAATATTATTAAAATGTTCACATTACCCAGAGTGTTCTATAAATTTAATACCATTTCTATCAAAATTCCAATGTCATTCTTTACAGAATAGAAAAAAATCCTAAAATTCATATGGAACCATAAAACAAATAGCTAAAGCAATCTTGAGTAAAAAGAACAAAGGTAGAGGCATCACACCCTCTTATCTCAGAATGAAATCTATAGTAACCAAAACAGAATGACATTGGCATAAAAACTGACACATAGACCAGTGAAACAAAATAAAGAGCCCAGAAATAAATCCATACAATTACAACCAACTGATTTTCAGGAAAATCGCCAAAGACACACAATGGGAAAAAGACAGTCTCTTCAATAAAGTTTGGGAAACTGGATATCCATATACAAAAAATTAAACTTGACCCTATCACTCACCATATACAAAAAGCAACTCAAAATAGATTAAAGACTTAAAAATGTGTTACCCAAAACTATAAAACTACTAGAAGAAAACATAGGGAAAACACTTGTGACATCACTCTGGACAAGGATTTTTAAGATAAGACCTCAAAATATAAACAAGAAAAGTAAAAATAAACAAATGGAACTACATCAGACTAAAAAGCTTCTGCATAGCAAAGGAAACAATCAACAGAGTGAAGAGACAACATACAGAATGGGAAAAATATTTGCAAATTTTATATCTAACAAGGGGTTAATATCCAAAATTTATAAGGAACTCAAACATCTCAATAGCAAAACTAACAAATAATCCAATTAAAAATGGACAAAAGATCTTAACAGACATTTCTCCAAGGAAGACATATAAATGGCCAACAGGTATATGAAAAATGTTCAACATCACTAGCTATGAGGAAAATGATAATCAAAACCATAATGCAATATCACTCTACCCCAGTTAAAATGGCTATTATCAAAAAGACAAAAAATAACAAATGCTGGTGAGGACATTATACACTGTTAGTGGAAATGCATATTAGCATAGCCATTGTGGAAAACAGTATGAAGATTCCTCAAAAAATTACAAATAGATCTACTACAGGATTCAGCATTTTCACTAGTGAGTATATGTCCAAAGAAATGAAATCAGTATCTCAAAGAAATATCTGCACTCCTGTGGTTATTGTAGCACTATTCATAATAGCCAAGATATGTATTCAACCTAAATGCACACCAAGAAGTGAATGGATAAAGAAAATGTTGTATATATACACAATATAATTCCATACAACCATGAAAAAAACAAAATTCTGTCATTTATAACAATATAGATGAGCCTAGAGAACATTATGTTAAATAAGCCAGGCATAGAAAAACAAATACCACATGATCTCACTCATATATGATATCTACAAAAAAACTGATCTCATAGAAATTGAAAGTAGAATATTGTTTGCCAGAGATGGGAAATAGGGTGGAGGAAGAGATGGGCAGAAGTTGGTCAGTGCGTACAACGTCACAGATAGGAGGAAAAAGTTCTGGTACTTTGTTACAGGGTACGGTGACTATAGCTAACAATAATGCAATGTATCCAATAGCTAGGAGAGAAGATTATGAATGTTCTCACAACAAACAAATGATGAATTTTTAAGGTGATAGATATGCTGATTCCCATGATTTGATCATTACACAATGTATACATATGTGGAAATATCACATTGTACCACATAAATATGTATAATTATTTTGTGTTAATAAAAAACTAATAAAGGCAGAAATACATAAAATACATAAAAATAGTCTGTTAAAAAATTTAGAATTTAAAAAAAACTCAGTACCCACTCATAATTAAAAACTTACAGAAATGTAGAAATGGAGGGGAATTTTCTCAGTTTGATAACAAACATCAACTAAAAACCTATAGCTAACATTATACTTACTGGTGAAAACTAAATACTTTCTCTCCAATGTCAGGAACAGGAAGAGGATATTAACTCTCACCAGTCTTAGTTAACATAGTGCTGGAAGTTCTAGTCACTGTAATAGGGCAAGAAAAAGGAAGTAAAAAGAACACAGACTAGGGTGTAAGATTTAAAATTATCCAATTTGTGGATGATACAATTGTACACATAAAAAAATCTGATGAATCAACAAAAATCTCCTACAACTAACAAGTGAGTTCAGTAAGGTCACAGGACACGAAATATACATACAAAAATCAATTTTAATTCTATATATTTGCAATAAACATATGGACCCCAAAACTTAAAATACAATTTACAATCCCTCAAATATAAATAAAATATTTAGGTATAAATCTAACAAAATATTTATAGAAATCATATATTAAAAATGTACAATGCTAATATATTAGTTTCCTTTTGCTGCTGTAACAAATTATTACAAACATAATGGCTTAAACCCATGTCTGAAATGAGTCTATAGGTCTAAAACCAATGTAGCAGTCACACAGTTCTTCTGAAAACTCTTTTCCAGATTCTAGAAGTTACTTCCATTCCTTGACATTTGGCTTCTAGTTAGCAATCTCATCAGTCCAATCTCTGCTTCTGTTGTCATGTCTACGTCTCTGAATCTTCTGCCTCCCTTTTTCACTTATAAGGACCTTTACAACTACATTGGGCCAACATGAATAATCCAAGATTATCTCCTCATCTCAATATCCTAACTTAAGCACATCTACAAAATCCTTTTGCAATGTCGGTAACATATTCACAGGTTCCAGAGATTAGGACATGTACATCTCTGAGAGACCATTATTCAACCTACTGCAGATATTAAGGGTAAAAGTAGTCTTACATAAATGTAGAAATATACCATGTTCATGGATTGAAAGGCTTAGCATAATAAATATGGCAATTCTCATGAAATTGATATACAAGTTTAACAAAATTCCTACCAAATTCCAGAAAGAATTTTTGTAGATACAGATGAGATTATTCTAAAATTTATGTGGAAAGACAAATATGAATAGATAAAACAATTTTGAAAAAGAAGAATTAATCCATCTACCCAACTTCAAGACCTATTATATAGCTATACTAATCAAGGTAGCATGGTGTTGGAAAAAGAATGCACACACAGATAAATTGAACAGAGTACAGAAACCAGAAATAAACACACACAAATATGCCCACATGAGTTTTTACACAGGTGCAAAAGCAATTCAATGGAGGATAGACAGCCTTATAAACAAGTAATAAAGCAATTGGAGACACAGAGGAAAAACAAAGAATCTCAACTACATCTCACATCTTACACAAAAAGCAACTCAACATTGGATTACAAACTTGAATGTAAAACAAAAAGGAATGACAGTTTTAGAAGAAAAAGGCCTGGGAAAAACATTTCAGAATCCAGAGGTAAGGAAAGAGTTTGTGTCCTGACAGAAAAAGCATGATCCATAAAAGGAAAATTAGTAAATTGGACTTCATCATAACCAAAAACTTTTCCTCTATGAAATGGTTATGAGGGTGAAAAGGCAAGCATAGAGGAGACTAAACATTTGTGAACCATGAAGATAGTAAGTTTGTGTTATTTTAAGCTATTAAATTGGTGGTAATGTGTTATGGCAGCAATAAAACACTAACATAGTCTCCATGAGAAATAGTGCCATATTGGGGGCTTAGCATTGTTTTCTTTTCTGCTCTTTGGGCATTCAGAGGCAGCATTAGCCAGACTGGCCTTGGTGAGTGCCAGCTGGAAGGAAATTAGTGCCTATAGGGGAAGAGTGAGCCACTTCTGCAGCCTAATTATGTAGAGGGCTCTGCAGAGCCAGCATCTTCAGGCGCATGCGTTCAGATGTCCCCTTCTTATATATTTCAGGATCCCAGGTTTTTCCAACTAGGGCCCTGATGATGGCATAACAGATCCACCTTTGCTGAGCATTAAAATATCTTTCTGGAGCTTTGTGACTCTATCAGATCTTGGTATGCTGCTAGAAATCAGGGTCTATTTATAAGCTACCAAAGAGGAACTGTGGGTCTTAATACTTAACCTTTAACTGCTTGTTAACATTCCTCAGAATCTTAATTCCCCTCTGCAGAACATCAGCACAACTTAGCAATAGCCAATGAACCCTACTATGTAGTCATTGCTTCCTCTTCCCTCATCTTTCACATGCCTGGATCACTACACCTGCCACAGTATTCTTCTCCACTGAGACATTTTTCCAGGTCATTGTTGGTGCAATATTTAGCACTTTGTTTCCGAGGCTTTATGTGCCACACCCACGACTCAGGGTGGTACCTTCATCCCAGCAGACTGTGATGAGCCAGTCCTAAATCCCCATCTTACCACCTATTTTCTCAGACCTTTCTTGGTACCACTTGTGTTACTTGATGTCTGCTGAGACATGCAAGATATTTATTAAGAGAGGGAGCAGGAGAAAGAAGGGAGAGTCTTCAGACTTGATGCAGGTCTGACACCTGAGGAAGGGGAAAGGATAAGATGGAAGCTTGGAGAGGAGGAGGTTAGACTGAAGCACCATTCTAAGCAAGGGTTTGTCTGGCTGATGAGATATTCTCAGATCAATGCCTGTGGGAGTAGTCCTGTATCTCGTTGAAATGAACATGCCTTAGTACTTTCCCCATTAATGTTCTGTCATTAGCTGCCAGCAGCCTCCTGGAAATATAGCCTCTGTGCAAAGGCAGTGGTAAATCAAGAGAGTCTGCAGGTGAGGTATCATTCATTTATGGCCCTAGAGGCAGGAGATTTGAGTGGTGCCTTTTCATGGTCTCTGCAGGCAACTGTCCTGGGAAGTTTCCCTCCAAGGGTGATTCAGAGATCCAGGCTACTCCTACCTAATCTGCTCTATCCCTAAGGGCCCAGAGTCCTTCAGAGACTCGGCTAGCTCAACTGACTAATCAGGTGTCTGTATTAGGCCACTAAAGAGCAAAGAGAAAAGGAGAATATTTCATGGGAGACTTTTCACGGACCAGGATTAGAACCGGCAAGCATTAACTTTACCTAAATTTCATTGGCCAAAACTTGCCAAATGTCCCTTTCTAGACCCTTCTGGTGAATGCATAATGCTGTCTCTACCACATGGAAGAACCAAAATGTTACTCAGCTGTATGATATCTCTGCTACGATATCAGTATTCATGCTGTGCTGTCTAGCCTTTTGTCCTTAAATGAGGTATTGGGTGCAGCCTATGTGTCCCAGGAATTTAATCACCAGTTTGAACCTCAGACTAGTACTATGGCATAGAGTATTTTAGTTGTCTTTGTCTCAAACCTAACACATCCTCTATCTCGTCCAGGAGGGCCATCTTCCAATATAAAACCCAGCCATCCTCATGTTTTACAAGAAAATGTGTTCTTTACCTAAGGAGTAATTCTACTTCTAGTCACTAAACTAGAATTTTTGCTTTCTTTCTAGTATGTGCACATATTTTTAAGGAAAATAATTCGAAATGGTTTACTACAATATGTTAACATTAGACATTTCTGGGTATCAAGAGTTTCTTAACTATTTTTATTTTCATATTTATATTTTATATTATTCTACATATACTTTCTTCTATAAAGAAAATTTTAATTGTATGTTTATGGGGAAAAATAATTATAATACTTCAAGTTTAAATGACAGTAATTCTTCAACTTCTGGTTATATTATATAACAACATTAAAGAGAACACAAATTTGTAGTAGTAAAGCTATACTTAACCAGAATTTGTAAGGGATCTATTCACTTTACCATCCATTCAAATAAATTAAGAAATAAAATTTTTGATCTGAAATAATAAAAATTAGTAAGAAAAATCAAGTAAAAATTAGTAAGAAATATTGAAGCATCTACCTGACTATAAGTCTAAAAATCAGGGACCATGTCAAGAGTAAAACTATGTTAATTCAAGCTTCTCTTGCCTCCTGTGCATACACTTCAAGAAATTTTTAAAGATATCAGCAAATTTATTGTCTTAATCCACTCTTCCATATCAGTACCTTTTTTCTTCAATCCATTTTGAAACTAAACTTAGTTGGAAAACTAAGGTTGACATAGACTGGAACAGGTAGTAATTTATATAGTATTCTTGAAGACAAAGATCCTCATGAAATGTGGTAAAAATAGGAAAGCATTGTCTGCTGAGGAATATAGTTTATAATAAAATACACAGTTATATATAATATCTAGTATTACACCCTTAGATTCTCTAGCAAGGAAAAGGTGAATTTTTGCAGTGCCAGTGTCAGTCAGAGTTCAATTGGAGACTCAGAATTGAATCACTAGGGGATGATGATAAGTAAATAGATGGATAGATAGATAGATCATAGACATATCGTCTAAATTTACTCAATCCTTGCAATATGCCCTCTTTCTCGGGGGGTTATCAAACAGTCTTTGTCAGAATGTTTTCTGCACAACTGCTTCTGGGGCTTGAGGTCTACAAGGCAGGCAGAGCACAATGGAGGATGGAGACCAAGCCTGAGCAGGTGCCCCACAAGTATGAACTGAAACCTGGGGTAGTTCTTGTTGCCTCTGACCAGGTTAACACGGAAGCCAGAGGCCTTCTTCATGGAGCTAAGCACACATACCCAGCCAGACATTGCCTCATGCCAATGAGGCAGGATAGCAGATAAGCATGTTTTGTGAGCTTCAACCTTAACATTTTTTATATTAAATTTTCCCTGTTCAGTATGGTCTCTGTCTTGTAACTGGACTCAGATTGATTTACAGTGTCTTTATTTCAAGGATGGATAAAAATAAAAAATTCTTTCTATTAATATATATAGATAGATAGATGTGAATATGTGTTTAAATTTTTACAACATAGTGAAAAAAAAAAAAAACCCTGCAACACAAGAGAACAGTAGAAATTCACTAAGTTGTAGAGGAAGGGAGCCCATCTGTGTTATTGATGTCATCTAGTAAACAGGGGAAAGAAATAGAAATAGGGGAATGAAATAGAGAAACACATTCCTCAAAAGATCATGGTGTCAAAATGAGAGAACAGGTTGGGGTCCAAAGGAAGTGGGTAGAGCTAAAAAGATGATAGGCTTAGAAAGACATAGAGCAAGCTGAATATAAGTAGGAACAGGCAGAGATTAAGAGAAATCTGGGCAATATAAAAAAGTGCCCGGGTTTATAAGAAAAATGAGCAGAATTGGAGTCTGTGTCATAAACAGGTGAAACTGATTCTAAAGAAATGTGTTCATTGATACAATTGAGCAGTCCTTGCCAAATGCAGAAAAAAGAACAATAATGAATATTATGATAGAGATAATGGAGATCAAAGATTAAATATAAAGCAATTGCTGCTGCTAATTTAAAAAGCAAATAAAGTAAAATAATTAAACATGTTAAAGAAAAATTTTTAAGTTAGAAAATGTAGTCTATAGAGTTTCAGCAAAAAATAATTGTGAGAGTAACAAACAGACATCCTGGAACTAGATGCCAGATGAAAGGAAATGATTTTGTCAGAGATTTGAAGAGAATAAATTTTATAATCCAAAAATCCTGAATTCAGGGAAGTTATTACTCATGTGGAAAAATCTTAGCAAAACAGAGTGCTTAGAAATATAAAACACATTTACTCTTCTTTACAAAAAAGCACTCAAAGATATAGCCTAATTGAAAGATTAGTTTTTTTATAGTTTTTATATAGTTTTTATAGTTATAGTAAAAATTCAGAAATGGAGAAAGATAATACAAAATGACTGTTACAGTTAAGAACTAAGAAACATATATTTATTGGAATAATTAGTTAAAAGTTCGAATATGAATTTGAAAATAAAACTACTCACAAAAATTTGATTTGGGAAAACATTCTTCAAAAGAAGATATAAAAATGGCTAACAAACATATGAAAAAATGTTCAACATCTCTAATCATCAGGGAAATGCAAATCAAAACCACAATGAGATACCACTTAACCCCAGTGAGAATGGCCTTTATCAAAAAGTCCCAAAACAATACATGTTGGCATGGATGCGGAGAGACAGGAACACTCATACATTGCTGGTGGGACTGTAAACTAGTGCAACCCCTATGGAAAACAATACGGAGATACCTTAAACAGATTCAAGTAGACCTACCATTCGATCCAGCAATCCCATTATTGGGCATCTACCCAGAAGAACAAAAGTCATTCTATAAAAAAGACACCTGTACCCGAATGTTTATAGCAGCACAATTCATAATTGCAAAGATATGGAAACAACCCAAATGCCCATCAATTCATGAATGGATTAGTAAATTGTGGTATATGTACACCATGGAGTATTACTCAGCTATAAGAAATCACGGTGATACGACATCTCTTTGGTTCTCCTAGAGAGAGTTGGAACCCATTATATTAAGTGAAGTATCCAAAGAATGGAAAAACAAGCATCACATGTACTCACCAGAAAATTGGTTTCCCTGATCATCACCTAAATGCCCATTGGGGAATGATACCAACTGGATATCAGACTGAGGCAGGGGGTGGGGGGAGAGGATGAGTGTATGCCTACACGATGAGTGTGTTGCGCACCGTCTGGGGTATGGCCATGTTTGAAGGTGCTGACTCGGGAAGGTGGGCGGTGGGGGGAGGGGATGGAGGTATGACTACATGGTGAGTACCAGGTGCACTGTCTGGGGAATGGACATGCTTGAGGCTCTGACTCAGGGGG
The DNA here is from genome assembly GCF_020740605.2 of Lemur catta. NCBI lineage: Eukaryota > Metazoa > Chordata > Mammalia > Primates > Lemuridae > Lemur > Lemur catta. The sequence goes on along the minus strand of NC_059136.1, from coordinate 83,240,475 downwards.
ATGGGTGGGACATGGGCAATATATATAACCTCAGCTTTTGCACCCCCATAATAAGCTGAAATAAAAAAAAAAGAAACAAACAGGATATATAATAAAGGGTCTAAAAATATGTGCAGTGGCAGTAAAATTAGTAATAAGGCTGAGAATTAACCCACTACTGATAAGGAAACCAAATCCCAGATTTAAAAAGCACTGCATATTCCAATAAGCATTTTTCTAAAATGGAAAAAAGCACACCAATTCACAATGGAGTAAACAAAACTGAAAACAAAAGACAAAGAAACATTATGAAAACAGCCTGAGAAAAATAACATACTCTCTTGAAAGGAGGAACAATAACACAAACAGCTGAAAATAGAAGGAAAAAAGAAAACCCCAGAAATTAGAAGATAAAAGTATTTTCAAAGTGCTGAAAGAAGATAACTTCCAACTGAGAATTTTATAGCTGGTGAAACTGTACTTCATAAATGAAGGTAAAATAAAAATATTTTTAGAATAGCTAAAACAGAAAATTCATTACCACAGACCCACTCTAAGAGAAATATAGAAGGATTTTGTTTAGACAAAAGAGAAATGATTCCATCTGGAATTTTCTGTAATGCAGGAGTGATTAGAGTTATATTATAAACCACTTGATTTGTGGTTTTATGAATTTCTTCTTGCATCTAATGGTTTTTGCTTTATATATTTTAAGACCATATCATTCAGGGCATCAAGATACATAGCTGTTATATCTCCTTGATAAATTTCATGTTTTCATACTGAGTTGATCACATTTAGTCCAATTAAATGCTTTTTCACTCAGAATCATATTTGATCAGTTATTACTATAACCACTCCTAGTATTTCTACAGCTTATTTTTGTTCATTCTTTTTGGGATAATTTGTCTGTGCTGTGTCTTTAGTAATAAAAAATAAGTAGCTGATTTTTTTAAATGCATCTTAAAAATCATGCCTTTTAATGTATCTAACCCATTCACTTTATTGTGCTTACTAATACATTTGACTCTTGGCTACCATCTTACTGCATGTTTTCTATTTGTTGTATACATTTTTCATTTTTCTAATTATAGTTCGATCAGTCGATTTGCTTCATTTCTTTTGTTGTCTCATAGATTGGAAATTATATATACTAATTTTTCCAGATTCTACCCACAATTTTATAAATCCATTTTAATTTTTCTTATATCAAAGATTGAACTATATCTACACTTTTCTCTATTGAAATAAGACATCCAACATCTTATTGCCTATCTTCCCTAATGTATTTTATTGAAATTATATTGAAATTTAGGACCAGATTGGTTTTATCTCTTTGTATTTTCATGTCTCTACCTTTCGAGGATTCTCTTTTCTTACATTGTTTTACATTTCAGAGTTACAATGGTAGAAATTATTTAGATATCCCAATAAAGTTTTATTTTTACTCTACACTTTTTCTTATATTACATGGCTCCTTCTTTCTTTTATTCATTTTCCCTTTTACTGAACCCTATTGTTGAGTAATTTTGTTCAGAAAGAGTGAATATATACTTTTTATAAATACCAGAACATCTGAAATAGTATTTTACGCATATGTATTTCTTTCCGTTAGCACTTTAAGGACATGTTATTTTTATCTTCTTGCACTGTGGAGTTTCATATAAGAAGTCTGATGAGAGTTTCATTCTCATTCTGGCTATTTGATTATTATCTTAATTCTCATAGCTCAGAAATTTCAGAGGGTCTGCTTAGCAGTCTATATGAAAGTGTGAGTCTTAATATCAATAAATTTTTTTATATCTTGCCTTTAATTATTTCTTTCCTTTAATCTCTTTTGACCTTGTTCTGGAACTCCTATTAGATTGATAATAGATATCGATTTTCCATTACCGGTATTTAATAATCTTACCTTTTCTTTAGTACTTCATCTTTAATGTTTTGCTTCACCTTCTGGGACATACCCTTTTCCATCAAGTTCTACCTCAGTCTTTGACCATAGCCAATTATTATTCAGCCCTTTGGTTAAATTTTCAATTTTGGCCATCATAATTTAATTTCTAACAAATATTTTGTAGTTGATGGGCTGGGCGCGGTGGCTCACACCTGTAATCCTGGCACTCTGGGAGGCCGAGGCGGGCGAATCGCTCAAGGTCAGGAGTTCGAGACCAGCCTGAGCAAGAGCGAGACCCCGTCTCTACTAAAAATAGAAACAAATTATCTGGCCAACTAAAAATATATATAGAAAAAAATTAGCCAGGCATGGTGGCGCATGCCTGTAGTCCCAGCTACTCGGGAGGCTGAGGCAGTAGGATCGCTTAAGACCAGGAGTTTGAGGTTGCTGTGAGCTAGGCTGATGCCATGGCACTCACTCTAGCCCGGGCAACATGGCGAGACTCTGTCTCAAAAAAACAAACAAACAAAAAAAGAAATATTTTGTAGTTGATGATTATTCTTTTTCATAATGGTCTTTTCACATTTTATGAATGAGTAATCTTTCAGTTCTGCCTGGAATTGTAAATTAGATGTTTTTATTCTTAATTTTCTTTTTTTTTTTCTTTTACTATTATCTTTATTTCTTCTGGGGTCATTGCTCTGATTTCAACTTTGTTCTTTTTCACATTTTGGCTTTGTAGAGTTTCTTCTGGCTGTTTTACTTCTCTGCTTCCTAAGCCCTCTTTTCTTTGACCTCCTGCCAACATCCCCATAATTAATGACTCCAACAGAGACCTCTTTGGCATTGTTGTCTCCAAGTTCTGCATTTTTCTGGAGGTTTGATGGGAAGAACTGATCTCATCTCTATAATGGGCCTCTCTCTACCCCTCACCCTCCATTCTCCCAGGGATATCTCTCAATATTTCTGACCCAGTGATGATAATATTATTTTTTTCCACAATGCCACTGTTACAGATAAGTTTCTTAAATAAATATCTATCCTTTCAATTGGATTTCAGCAGTGAGCAATGAGAGGTAAAAACAAAAAAATTTAGTTAGAAAAATTGAACCAGAAGACTTGGTTCCTCTTTCTCAGAAAATCCTTATGCACATATCACCTTTAGAATAATGTATATAAAACTGAAGTATAGTTTCTGCATTTCCTAAGAAAGAAAGTGTTTCTCCTTCTGGTTAGTCTTGAGGTCTTAAGAAATAAAGCTAGAGATGTAACATATACATACTCAAGTTTATCTTCAGGGTGGAGGCAATTTTTACAATAAAACATTGGAAGATTAAATAACTGGCTATCTGTAAGTTTTGGGAGGAAAAAGTCATTTTTGCTTGTTTGTTGTCCTCTGGGTGACCCACACTTGATAGAGTGTAAATTGATGTATCCTTTTTGGGAAAAAACATGAATAAAAAAGTGTAACTACTAGAAATAAACCAAAATCCATAGCTGAGGTTTTCTCTTGTTTGGTTTTACTCTGTTTCCCAGTATTTTTCATGCAATAAGCCCCATTTTTAAAAAATGTTCAGCTTTCTGGAGACACAAAATAAAATTAACAGTGATATACATTACTGGTGGATATCTTGAGTATCAGTGCTACAGCTTTCATTGTCACTCTCATGGTAACCTTGTGTAGTGAGAATCAACACAGGTACAGCAATTTGGAAGCCTGGAGAAAATTATTTGCTGTTTGAGATTTTGTGCAGTTGATCAATGAGTGACAAGAAGTCTAGATTTAATAGAAAGTGCCAGCATGGAAGCACTGTGCTGATAACCATCTCGTGAGCACATCATGCACACCCTTGTTAAGTCACTTAATAGCCATTAGCGCTGTGAGAAGAATTAAGTGATGGGAATGATGCTGCCATAAGCCCAGGCGGATCTGGCAGGCGACATTGTTCACATTTTCCATTTGCAGCCTTAGCTGACGGAAGCACTGGGACAGAGTTTCAAGTGATACAAATAACCAGCTACACTGCAGTTCTTCCTCATTTGAATCTGTCGCATTTCAGGTTCTCATTGTTTGCTCCTTGTTATTAACAAAGCTAAAGATGTAAGATACACATACTCAAGTTTATCTTCAAAGTGGAGGCGATTTTTACAAGAAAACATTGGAAGATTAAATAACTGGCTACCTGTAAGCTTTTGGGAGGCAAAAGTCATTTTTATTTGTTTGTTGTCCTTTGGGTGACCAGCACTTGATAGAGTGTAAATTGATATGCCCTTTTTGGAAAAAAATATAGTATCTTTACAATCTAAAAGATACAAAATCATGATTTTTCTTAAAGAAACATAATGGCGTGCTTATGGCTAAAAATACTGCTAGGTTATTAATCATAAACTAATGTTTTACAAACAAAATGCAGTAGTCTGTATGTCCCTGTTGTGGTATCTAACCACACGTGCTATTCACACCTGAGTATTAACTACTGGTCCTGAGATTTTCCAAAACATTCTCTATGAACTTCCATCTGCATTGATGTCATGCTCTTCTAGTTATTTAGTTTCTTGTCTTTTCCCTTCATATTTTGCATAATGAAATTTCTCCCCAGAGAAAATATGTACTATAACTTTGCAAAGTTTCTGTACTTAGTACATGGATGTTGAATACCTAAATAGATATTTGCAGGGGTTTTTGTGGGGTTTTTTTTTTGGTCTTAATGGAAAGAGAACATGATATAAGTATTTATATTTGGGAAGAACATTGGGAAATTTACAATAAAACAGCAACTATCAAAAATTTCACATCATAGAAAATGTGTCTTCACTATTTCAGTGTTTCAACATATTTCACTACTTTACTATTTAAACAGAACAGACCCAAAAAAACTCTTGTCATTGTATTGAGCTTTATCAAGAAGCATAATGTTTGCCATACTAACTAACCACTGGCTTTTTAATGCTGGCAAAAATATAAACTATATTACAAGATCAAATTTAGATTGAGTGAAAAGTAGTCATAGCCATAAATGGCCCTAATGATTTTAGTATTCAAGTGCTAGTGTTGCAAGTGGTTAAGAAGAGAGAGAGAGAGACTAATTAATTCATAGCCTTCATCTTTTTTTTCCAAGAAGTCCACAAATCCTCATCATTTTCATCCAAATATTGTTCTCAGGATTTGTGTCCCATGTTTAATGCTTTTATTCTGTGCAATATCTGAAAAGACTTTGTAGGTTATGTTCCCTTACTTTGTAGTTGGAAACTCCTCTCTCTGCAAGTTGCTTGTGCTCTTAGCTTCCATTTGTTCAAAAGAACTCTCCAAGACAGTAACAGCAAAAACCAAACAACAACAACAAAACAGCACTAGTGTGCTAAAAAAGAATGCATCAAATTTCATATCGATCTAAGTTCGGGGAGCACACATTGTCTACTGTATCTTCAGTTAAATGAATGAATATATGGAATCAAAACAGATACAGATGTATTGTCTGCTTTCAGTTTTCCTACCCTAAAAATGTGACTTCTAAAACTGTTGACAATGATGCTTCATTTAGTGCAAGAAGCAGGAGAGTTTGGCTCTGACTAGGGAGACTGTTGTAACAATTACTGCTTTGCAATAATGAGATGGACCACTTTTCATTCATAAATTGTCTCGAGGGGTGTTCAAAAACCCCCTTATTGGGAAAATTGTAGAGTTAAATGAAGATGATCGTGAATTGTCTTCTAACTCTTATTGCTAGTACACATTCACCATGTGTTCAGTGGGACATAGAGAAGATGAGGACATGAAAGATACAATTAATAGTCTCACTTCATGAATTCAAGAAATTTACCCTCTAGCCAAGACAAGACAAGTAGAAGCATAGGTTCATTGCTAAGATAATTGATACTGACCAGTGTTCTAAAGATGTCAGAGGCAGGCAAGATTAATAAGAAGTGAGGCCATCAGGTTAGACTTTAAATAGAAGCTAGAATATTAACTGATGCAACAAAAATAGTATGGATTAGTTAGGTATAGTAAAAGAAAACAAATTCCATGTACAGCAACAAAAAGAAACAAGAAAAGAGGAGGAAATGAGCATTGTATTCAAGAAAGCTTGTTGGGTATATTGGGAAGACAGATTCCATGAATTATTTTTACTCTTATTCATGTCATTCTAGTATCAGAGGCAATAAAATTGACATCGCTTTGAAGCATTCAAATTTGGGGGCTTTCCCAAAGCATTGCATTGAGGGCTAACATTCCTCTACATTCTACTGTTCAGCTCCATCTCTTAGGTCTCGTGTTGTAAAGGATAGAACTACTGCTCTTCATGAAAGCTAATTGATCTGTAAGTAGAAGTTGCTAAGAAGATTCCTATACTTGTTTGTCTTGTCATCTTTATTACATAAGTCATGTACAAAATGGTTGACAACATGATTGAGCACAAACCAAGGGAAAAAAAATATTTGTTGAATGGGTGAATACATGACGTAATTTTACTGTGTTTACAAAAGGAAGTGTTTGCCCCCAAAGCTTCAAATCCCCCTAAATAAGTATGATCAAAACACAATAGCAACCAACTACTGTGATTCCTTGTTATTTGAAGGATTAATTAGCTATAAAATTATGCATTGATATTTTAAACACAGAAAAAATGCTGTCTACCCAACTACAGTTTGCAGTGCTCTTTTCCAGCTTAAAAAAAATAGCTTTTTGTAAAAGTAACTGGCTTTTGAATTCATATTTTGCAAGCCACAAATTGGTGTTAGTTTACATATAAGCCAGACATCCAAGGCTGACTTCAGAGGTTAACTGTTGAAGGGTGAGTCAATAGAAGCCCGCGTATAACAATGCTATAATAAAAAGCAAGTCACAGAGATCATATTCTCATTAGGAAAACCTCCGTCTCTTTATAATTTCTGTGGAACATTGTTTGGAGTAACCTTTGAAATCCTGATGGGGAAAAACAAACCAGGCTTTGGCTGACATTTACGGCAAAATCGAATCCTTCATCACAACTGGAGTGTGTATAATGAGCGGGTGTTTTAGGGTAGACAATGGAGGGAGTTCTTCAAGTCTGTTTTACATCAGTTAATGTTGGCAGGTAATGCCCTTATTGCTGCCACTGTTTTGTTAAGAAGGAAGAATGTGGTGTAAATCCCCTTAAAATTAAAAATAAGGCACCAACCCTCCCACCACCCAACATGAGTTCATTCCACTAAAATGACTTCTTTTAGAATAGTTAAAGAAGGTCTGAGACCCACACCTTTCTCCACCCAATTACTGGAAGTCTTTTATTTTTTTTCCTCTGCGGGCTTCATGGTGACAGCCCTACAGTGGAATGTGGATGCCTTTGCTATAACCTAAGTGATGAATCATACCAGCTTTGTGAATAATGCCTACACATAATATGAGGCAGAGGCAAACAAGTGAAAGAAATCAGTACGAAGAGAATTTTGACTGAACCAGGCAAGGTTATTTACTGTCAACATTTGAAATCAAATGCAGCCAAAAACCCAAGGGAAAGTATGCTGCCCCCAAAATTGCAGTTAGAGTCTGAACCAAAACCAATTCCTTGTATTTCTAAGTGAATGTAGTGCTTATGCTATCTATTCGATTTTTAGCAAGTGTATGACTAGTACCAGTTGGGAGAGCATAAGTTTATACTTCGAGTGAAGAACAAAATCCTTTGCACAGCAAGCTGCCATTCTAAAGCCAACCCTGAAGACGAATTCCAAGGGCTCAATAAAGAAAAACAATTGCCTTTCAAAATAAATGCAATAAATTCCATCCAATGGATTTTAAAGGACTAAAAAAGTGTAACAGTGATCTCTGAAGTAATCTAAATTTTACCAATTTTAAACAAGAATATTTTGATGTTGAAGTAAATGGTTTATTGCCTTTACAAAATGTATGCAACAAAACCAGGGGTGTGTGCATCTGTTTATTCATTGGAAAGGTAATCTCTAAAAGACAAGTTTGGCTTTACATATTTAGCACACTCAGCCTCCAATAATGATAATGAAAATAAAAAGCAAATGTAAGGAGCTGGAAACTCATTTATTTCGGGTTTCTAGTTTTTGTCTTTTTCAGACTTTAATGGATTGATTCATTATTGAGCTCTCAATTCTAGGTACTCTAAAGAACATGCAAAAGTGGTCAAGAAGCCAAAGGAGAGAACATAAACCATTCCCTCTGTGCCTTGTTCTGTTTCACCCTGTCCTTGTGGGCACTTTTATTATCCTGAGGAGGATATTTGTATTATGTTAGTTTGTCTCAGGGAGCCTTAGACCATCTCATTTAATATGCTCAGAAGTCCTCTAGAGCAGCCATCACTAATACTATCATTTAGTGGGCCCTTAAAATGTTCCAGGAAAAGTCTGAGCAGTTTATATACTTTATTGCATTTATTTTTCACATGAGTCCTAAGATACAGATCTTATTATTATCCTCAATTGATGATAGGGAAATAGGATTAGAAATCCTAAGTAAATTATCCAAGAAAGTAAACCTAGGTGATGAAATAAAAGGTAAAGTTAAAATTCAAACTCAGGTCCATCTGATGTGAGAATCCACAACTTTAACTACTGCCATAAATTGTCTACACACTGCTACAATATTTGGTTGCTGGAGGTGAGCACAAAAATGGGATGCAAAGAAAGTGTACTTTAAACACCACGCTATATTTGACAAGATAAAGGTAACCCAGTTTGACTCTGGTCCAAGGAATATGTAGCAATATGTACAATAAAGAGAGAAAGGAAAAAGAAAAGATTTCGCATGTGAAGTAGAAAATGATTAATTTAATACTGGTAAGAACTGGTCATAATTTGTAGCAGAAGTTACCACTAGGGAGATAATGGCGAATCTAACAAGGTCACTTCCTGACCCGAAAACTCCAGGCTCTAGGGGATAATTTCTTTTTTTTACAGATTTTCGTAACAGCCTTATTGAAATATAATTCTCATACTATATAATTTACCCATTGAGAATGCATAATTCAACTGTTTTAAATATGTTCACAGAGTTGTAGACCCATCATCACAATCAATCTTAGAACATTTCATTACCCCAAAGAGAAACCTCATGTCCATTAGTAGTCACTACCCGTTTCCCTTCAGTTTCCACCTCCCTCCAGCTCTAGGCAACCACTATTCTACTTTCTGTCTCTATGGAGACAGAAATCATACAATATGCAATCATTTGTGACTGATATCTTTCCCTTGTCACAATGTTTTCAACGTCTATCCATGTTTTAGCAAGTATCAGCACTTTGTTCCATTTTTATGGTCAAATAATCCTCCATTGTATGAATATACCATGTTCTATTTATCTATTTATTAGGTGATGGACATTTGGGATATTTCCACTTTTTAAGTATTATAAATGATGCCCCCAGGAACATATACATTCAAGTTTTTGTGTGTACATTTTGTGTGTATCATTTCTCCAAGGGACCACTTGCTAATGCCTTGCCAGAGTGATAGGTCAACCACTAGGGAGAAACCACCTCTGAATGTGAAATGGGATTTAGGCAGCCTGCACTAAGAAGATATTAGATTAGAAAAAAAAGAGACTAAAATTAAAGATAATTGAAATAAATAGGACTGAATGAATTCAAACAGGAATGGAATTGAAGAACTAGAGCTAGTTGCTGGAGAGAGAGTAACTTTAAGTGGAAACCATGTGCCAAATAGTCAAGTCATTAGAAAAATGAGTAACAAATTGCCAATTAGTCATTTCTATAAAGGCTGAAGAGTAGCTCTAGGGATTAGAACAGAATCATTTCTATGCTGTTTTAACTAATTTATTTTTTATAAGAACCAAAATAAATAAAGAAGTGGATTGGGATTAAGCCTTCCAACAAACTCCTCTTTAGTGAGCACATTTGAGGGCACTGTGGGCTATGATAAAATGAATGAATCATAGTCTCTATTTTTAAGAGGTTCCTACTCCAATAACAAAGGTGTAACCAAATACACAAATCACTCTTCAGGACACAGAATAGAAAGGCACAGAGAGGTAGAAACCATAGTAGATGCTCAGAATTACTTGCCAAGATGATAGGAAGGTAAGAGTAAAGGATGATATTGAAGCTGTACTTGAAAGAGGGTGTAGAATTAAAGAGATGGAGATGACAAGAGAGCTTCCAGGTAGAAGAAATTATTAATAATAAAGGTAGAAACACCAGAAAGTGCAGGTATTTTGAGGGAATGGAGATTCTGAGAACATAAAATATATGTTGGGAAAAATGAGTCAAGGCTGAAAGAGCAAGATAGGAGTCATATGGAGGAGCCTTAAATGCTAACTTAAGGAATCTGGACTTTGTTTGGCAAATAGTAGTCTTAAGTCCTTCCTTAGAACCTGATACAGAAGAGGCAAGTTTCGCAGAGAATGCAGAGAATAGCAAAATGCAAAATGCAAATGATGCTTGCAACTAATTAAGCTAACCAAGACTTGTGCTTTCCAAAGAAAGGCACCATTTTGAATATTTTGATCTGCATGAGAATGGGAAATTTCAATGGATTTCAGTGTATGACAAGTAGGTAATGGTGGGTGGCAAGTAGGTTAGGATTTTAAGAAATTCAAGGGTGAAAAATACATTAATGAAAACTGAAGTGTGTTATTAATACATAAAAATTCAGTGTCATGTAAGGTGTAGGTTTAGAGAATAATGAAAAACTATTTGGTGATAAATGTATTCATGTCCCACTGAATAAAGGTGGAGGAAATTTTTTTTCTAATTACAAGCAACTAGGATATATTATTAAATAGCAGGATGTCAAAGTAAACACAAGCAAAATTATAGCCCAAATTGGATTTTCACTGTGTACGTGAAGAAAAAGCAAAAAGGTCTATTTCAGAAGTGTATATGAGTATATGGGGGTGTTCACAATGTATGTGAATGTACATAGCACATGTACACCCACATAGCACATTTCTGCATATGCTGGGATTGTTTTATTATGTAACAATCATCTTTCTGCAGACAAACAACAAGCAGACAATGGAAGCCAGATGCTTACATTAAATCCAGCTAAAGAAAGACTTCCATAAGCAATTATTTTAACCATTTATATACAAGAAAATATTGTCACCTATAAAGTAAGACTCAAAGTTAATTAATTTAAAAAGTTATGCACCCAGACAATCCAAGACACTAAGCAGATAGTTTCCTTTATTATTTCCTTAGGGAAACTATTATCAGTATTAGAAATTTAAATTTTATGGAGAAACAACTATTAAAACATTTTTAATTTATATTCCAGGTGTAATGTGAACTTTGCAAACAACCATTGTGCAGTTTAAAACTGGGGTCCCAATAACTGAAATTGAATGTGCGCCAACAGTCTTCAAATTGAAGTTCAAATCTTGCAACTGCTCAATTCAGAAATAGATCAATTTCCTTCTTCAGATTTGTTATGAATGCAAAAGATGAGAGTATATATAAATTCACACCAGTAGTACTTTTTTTTCTGTAGAGATATTGTACTGTTTTCATTGTATCTTGAAGCACTATAACTTATGTCAATGCAACTCTGTCTTTAACAAAGTTCCTTAGGATGTGAAAGGTACATATTGCTTCTATGTGTGACTCATTGTCTACATATTTTAAGGGATACTGTTCTGCCCTAGTCCATATAGTAAGGGAGAAAGTAGATAGACCAAAGCCTGGGCATGGCAAACCACTAGAAACTCAAAAGTGTCAAGTTCAATTAGCAAAGCTATGGTTGGGCTGTAAAGGAACCCATGCCACATGAAGAAAAACCAACATCATATAGTGAAAGACAATGTGACTCAGATCTAGGCTTAGGATGAATACCTGTTCTGATTTACTCAAGTCTGTCTCAGTTTTAGCACTGAAGTACCCACGCCCCTGGAAAATGCCTCCCTGGATTTCAGTGATGGGTGTGGAGGTTTGAGGGAAAAGGATAATATCTATCTAGAAGCTCAAAAATCAGGGAATGAAAGCACAACTGTTTATAATATCAAATGGACAAAACCATACACAGAGGAGAATCTGGGCTTGGGCATTGAGAAAGGGATGTGAAAGCACATATGGAAAACGAATCTCAAAAGTACAAAATGAGACAGGCAAGTACTTTTAAATCAATCCTTTTTTTTTGTTTATCTCAAAGATACAATATAAAGTCAAAAATAGCTCAGACATACCATCCCAATTAGCATGGATTGTCATAGCATTCCCTTGATTGCTCTATGAACCTCAGCAAAGTCACATTTCCTGATTCAGAGAGTGCAATTAAAATATCTTACGAGCAAGCAAAAGGGAATATTTTAATAACAGATGTGCTGGTCCCTATAGCACAGTTCAGATTCTGTTATATATCTTACCAATAGTCATGTTTTCACAGCAACAACCAAAAATGTTTCTTTCATTCTCAGGTACTTTGATTTGAACGATGGAATTTCAAATAATCGTCTTGATGTCTTTGAAGATTTTAGGGAAGTAACAAAACATTAAACAAGAAAATAATATCTTATACAAATACAAACTAAACTTTGCTCATCTATGTGCCTATTTGACAGATAGTACAAATGTACATTTTGTCAATTTCCATATAGTCTATAAAATTCTTGACAAAGAAAATAAAAAGATCTTAACTACAATGTCCTGTGTACCTTGTACACAACACTGTTAAAAGGGTTGTGATTTGATTACCTACGATGCTAAAGTTTACATAATGAAAGTTTTTAATCACTTCTTCAAAATGTGTAGAAGCAATTAATAAATTTTGACTTTAGAGAAATGGAAGGAGATAGCCTTGCTGCACAAGCCTATAGGAATGCTTATTGCTAGACATAGAGAAGATGTTAAAATATGAACCTGGTTCCATACAAAGCAGAGAATTATTTTTTCATTGTCTGTGAAAAATGATGTTGGTATTTTAATAAAGATTGCATTGAATCTGTAGATCACTTTGGGTAGTATAGACATTTTAACAATGTTGATTCTGCTGACCCATGAGCATGGTATGGTTTTCCAACTGTTTACATGCTGTGCTAGTTCCTTCCTCAGTGTTTCATGATTCTCCCTGTAGAAATCTTTCACCTCCTTAGCTAAATATATTCCTAGGTATTTTATTTTCTTTGTTGGTATTGTGAAAGCTATTGAGTCATTGATCCAGCAATCCCACTACTGGGCACATACATAAAGGAAAAAAGAGTCATCCTATAAAAAAGACATCTGCACTAGAATGTTTATAGCAGCACAATTCACAATTCCAAAGATGTGGAAACAACCCAAATGCCCATCAATACATGAGTGGATTAGTAAAATGTGGTATATGTATGCCATGGAGTTCTACTCAGCCACAGAAAACAATGGTGAACTAGCACCTCTTGTATTATCCTGGATGGTACTGGAGCCCCTTCTTCTAAGTGAAGTATCACAAGAATGGAAAAACAAGCACCACATGTAGTCACCATTAAATTGATACTAATTGATCAATCCTTATGTGCACATATGGGAGTAACATTCATCAGGTGTCAGGCAGGAGGGAGGGGAGAGGAGGAGATGGATAAACTTACATCTAATGGCACCTAATGGGTGCAGTGCTCACTGTCTGGGCAAGGACATGCTTGTGGCTCTGACTCAGATGGTGCAAAGGCAATATATGTAACCTCAACGTTTGTACCCCCATAATATTTTGAAATAAAACAAATGGAAAAAGATGTGAACCTGCTGCAAATTTATATTTTCAAAATATGAGACAAGAAAAATGTCCTTCTCTAACTTAGAAACACATTGAGAATGAGAACGCAGAAAAAGATTGTAGTAAAACATAAATTTATATGCTGTATCTCCAAAATTGTTTTTTGGTATCTGAAGAGAGCATAGGGAGCCTAAAATAATACAGATAGACTGCATCTGAGTTGTTCAACACTGAAATTATTAAACTCATGCAGAAAAAAATTACTTGTTTAAGGAAAAACAGACTGCTTCAGAACTCAAAAAATATTTATCACCAACAAATGGCAACCAGAATAAATAGGACTTTCTTAATTTCTTTACTAAAATTCCAGCTTCAATTTTATAAATTCAACTAAATTATCTATATAATTAAAAACTCCTTTCCCTGAAAAAATAAAAGTCTAACTTAGGACAACATATTCAATGTGGCTCTAGTGTTTAAAAGTGATGGACATTTTAGACAAGGAGAGCCTCTTGATGAATTTGTAGATGCAAAAGACCAACAAACAGTTGATCCCCAAACAGGATGCAACTACAGAGAGGATGGGCACTTTTTGAGACCTGAAAACTAATTTTAGACAAGTCTAAACACCTGCTGCTCCTATTATGTCAAATCCTAAATATTCAGGTTCAAATGCCTTTGATGAGAAGATATTTAGCTCCATGTTATCAGGAATCAGGATAATTGGAGTTTAATAAGAACAGTGCTGCAAGTCAAAGTGCATTTTATTTTTTACTGTATTCAACTTTACTACTATATGAAAGAAGTCCTAGGCTGCAGCCAGTTCAGAGAAGCATTGTTGGCAGAGAAAACAGAAATAGAAGTATCTCACTGTATCATGGGTATGAAAAAAATTATTACATTTTTCTCACACATACCATTTATTTAATAAGTCCTACTACTAATTACTACTAATGGCCACTGTTAACTAGCCTGGTTGTTGCTTTGTTTAAATAATAGTATATATGCAATAGAAAAGAAAAGAATAAGTAATGTATAATTTCAAATACAATTTGAATAACACATATAAACATAATTATTTATTATATATTATATCGTTATGTTCTTTTTGTTTGGTATGTCTGTGTCCCAGATTGGCTCTCTAACAAGTTAGTTATCCTACATCGAAGTGTGAATTATGATTTTGCTGTTAACCAGCAATGTAGCCTTGGGCAAGTCACTTAACATTCCTCAATCCCAATATTCCTCATCTTACAAAATAACTATAAACAGTAATAACCATAAACAGTAATAACCTTTGAGAGATTGTCATAATGGTTAGAGATGGTGGGCTGTACTATAGTAAATGATCAATACATGTTAGCTCTTCTTTCCATAGGGTTGTCATCCCACTACTGAAATGGTAAATCCTTGGCCAGATCCTCCAGGGGGTTTTGTTTTCTATTGTAAGGTTCATCTTTTGTTGGTTCTGTGACCTCAGTTGCTTGTTATTCCAGCTCTTTTCTATCCAGGTCTTGTAAAGCTCTGGGTGCAGAATTTAAGTTTAGGCTAAGTCATTTCTGACGCCTTCTCTGAGTCAATTCTTGAGTCCATTTGCACATTAAATTGTCCTGATTGAAGTGCAGCATCTTTTGTAAACATCTCAGAGTGCTTTTCATACATAGCAGGAAAAACTCTATCATCTACTTCTGATTGTACCACTTTGATTAAAGTAGGTTTGCTCTGCAGTATAAACCGAAGCCAGGTGAAGAGATGCCTGCATGTCACAAGCAGGAAAGCATTAAAGGTTGGGATTTACTGAATGGCTTTTCTTCAGGAAAAACAGTGATTTGAGGGAAGACTCTGAAGTATGGCCGCTTGTTTCTTAACCTAAGTCTGCTAGCACAAAAACATTTCTGGAGAAACAGGAAAATACCAAAGAGAGAGACTGTCAGTTTGTTTCCTAAAGGGATAATTTTCTAGTGGCCTTGTGCCAGGAAGCTTGTCTTTCCCATGGTCCTTTCCCACCATCCAAACATAGTCACAGACTGGGTGCAGGGTCAGTATGAACTGTGTGATCAGTCAGAGAGGCCAAACTAGAGAGAATGTGATGTTCGGTTTGTGGTCAGTGTGACCACGAGGCCAGACTGATTGGTGGTGCCAGGAGGTTCTGTGTGGTGTAATCAGGGGAGACAAGGATGTGACCAATATAATCATTTGCTTCATGACTTGCAGGCCAGCGTGGGGTCTTTAGAGGATGAGGTGGCCTGAAACCTCTCTGAAGGAGGATGTGGACAAAAACAAAAACACTAAACACTGGAGATGAGATAGAGTACACTGCACAATAACAGAATCTCACAGAAAGAAAGAAAAAAGAACTGGAAAAAATAAATATAATGCAAAAAATGGCTCACAAAAAAGAGTACCATTTGAATTACCAACCCATGTCCTCCTTCAAATTTAGATGTGAACCAGTCAATGGAAAATCCCATGGTGCAGAGATGTGGGGGAGTTTTTAGAATATTAAATCCCTGTTCAGTAAGAAAAGGTAGTTTCCTCCAAAAGGCTTGATTGGCATAGGTCTTATGGAGCCAGAGGTTACAAGTCTCAATGACCAGGGGAAGAATTTATGTTAGATTCTGTGTTTTCGAGGGCTTAAATTCTCAGGCCTTAGGATTTGAATTTTGGGGATGGAAAATAAGATAAAGAATCTCAGTCTATGAGAGACCAGATGCTTACTCACTGCTTCCGGGGACAGCTGCTGCCTTGGGTGTTTGGTTGGTGGTGCTGGGGTGGAGCATCAGTATGGGGAAGTATGTGAGTAATCTAAAAGAGTTAAGTATTAAGAGTTGGGATTTAAGCAATGCAAGCATGGGATGCCTTTGTTTGAATTTAGTCCTGAGAGAGGGAAATTTTATTTGATTTTGCAGAGAGAAAGAGAGAGAGAGAATGAAATCTTGCCAAGGGGGTAGAAACCATAGAGGATTAACACTGTCAGACAGCGTAGGATAAGTTTCTGAATGTGACACTGCTTCAGCAAGACGCAGATGTACTAATAGACTGATAAGTAAACTACAACACTAGCCTTAATTGGGTATGGAAGCCAGTTAACTGACCATTTTTCAGTTTGGGTCTATGTAAGACCTTAGAGTTCATGAAAAAATCCAGGGAGAGGAAGAGAGACTAAAATTCTTGCTATCAAGGTATTGAATCAATCAATTAAACTGAAAATTAATAGAGGCAAGACTATATTTTCACCCCAAGTTATAGAGCATATATTCAGTCTGCAACAAGTGGGAATTGATTGTTTTTAGAGGAATCTACATTTTTAACAAGATAAATTTTGAAGATACCACTAGTATCTCCTAGTGTTTCAATAGAGTATCAGTTCCATGAAGGGAAAGATTTCAGGGCTATATTCTTAAAACTTCAGAATACAGCAGGCTGTCAATAAACATTTATTGTGTAAGTGAATAAAAGATCTATTCATTATAATATTTTGAGCTTCATAAATAGTAATTAAGTATATAGGGCATTAAAATTATGAAGAAAAATACAAGCACATGGTTGATTTTGTTTGCATAGCAGAGATGATTAAATATTTTAGATTAATCTGGGTCTAGGTCAGAAAATGAAATATAATTCAATACAATTTATATAAACATTTATTGGGTGCTTAATTATGCCAGATGACTGTGCTAAAAATTTAATTGAGTGAATTCCTGTTCTTAAGGAATCTAGTGAAGGAGAAGTACAACCCAGGGAGACATTCCAATTCACTTTCACGGAGGTATACGTACAGGATTCTGGAAGACTGCAGGGAATGATCTAAAGCAAACTGAAATTCAGGAGCTCTGTGGAAATGTAACTCAGCTGACTCTTAAACCATGTGACAAATAATAGCCAGAAAAGAACAAAAAAAGATCCAGCCAAGGACAAAATATATTCAAACCATGGATAGAGCACATAGTGTTTTGGTTTGCTATTGCTAGAAAAATTTATGCAAGAGGCAGTGCATCAGTCAGAAGAAGAACCACTAGGAGATTTTATACATAGTGTAGGTGTATATACCTATGCAGTCATTCCTTGGTATTCATGGGTAATTTGTTCCAGAACCCCCTGAGAATACCAAAGGCCATGCATCCACAGGTGTTCAAGTCCCTGGTATAAAATGACACAATATACGAATATAACCTACACATCCTTCTATATACTTTAAATAATCTCCAAATTATTTGTAATACCTAATAAAATATAAAAGCTATGTAAGTACTTGTTATACTGTATTATTTAGGGAATAATGAAAAGAAAGCATCCTTTTTTTTTAGTATTTTTTATCCATGGTTGGTTGACTCCACAGATGCAGAACCCACAGATATAGAGGGCCAGTGTGTTTGTGTGAGTGTGTGTGCATATATATTAATATATGTGTAGAATTGATTATAGCAATTTGACCGTGTGCAAGTATGGCAACTGAGTAAGCATCTTTCTGGTGCTAATGCCTTACTGGCAAAAAGTGTTTCCTCTCTCCTCTGCCACTAGCATCCCACTGTTCTACCACACTTGCTGGCCTTAGCAGCTGGATTCTGTGTCATCCAGCCACTGCCTGCCTTTTCCTCTCTCTTTCTTACTCATGGTACTCATTCCAGCTCTGTTCCTCCAGCCCCTTCTCCTGCTCTTCTTTTCTAGCCTACAATGCCACTTCCTTGAGTCTGCTACTTCTGGGAAGGTTCTCATCATTCGCAGTTCTTTATTAACAGCCACAATTATTCCCAAGGAATTAGGAATAGATCTGGAATGAAATTTGAAGGAAGACATCTGAGGGACAGTGACTCAAAAATATTTATTCCCAGCACGAATCACTAGTCCCCATCTAGGGATATGTGTTTCTGGTTTATACAGTAGGAAGAATATTCTTCTTTGTTAACGCACTTGTCTCTCCACCCAGCACCAAATCCCTCCCCTAGTGCCACGGACATTGGAGGTGCCACCTGGCCCTGTGGTTGAGAATCTTGGTTCCACTACCAACAGTCTAGGATGTACTCTCAAACTCCCTTATATCCATTCAGTCAGTCCTTCTGGGAGTCCTTGGTTCCACGTAAGCAGGTGTGAGGATTAATCCAGTGGCCAGACCAGCTCACTACTTTACCACCAGACATTCAATAGACATGTATTTCCATTTCCATTGGTGCCTCTAAATCTTTATTGTACAAAACCAAAAAGTAATCTGTTTAAAGATAAAATTCTTAAGTTTCCCTGACTAAGATTAAATAAAATCTAGACTGATTTTTTAATAAAGGTAAATATAACTGTTAACTGTAAAAATAGTTTAAATTATAGGCATAAAAGATTCATAATATTTAAAAAGAACTAGAACCTTTTCATCTGTTTTAACATAGGATTTCAATTGGATTAGATCCAGGATTTTACCACCAAGAAAAGGTATCCAAATATATAAAATAAATATTTCTTAAAATAAATCCATAATCGTTTTAACAATTTTCCCTTCAACTTTTTAATATACCGTTCTTCTGGAATGTATAGCCAGAAACTCCAAGCCATTTTGATGTAGATCCAGGAGGTATTGTATATTCCAGATTAAAATGGATTCAAAACCCTTCAATAACCATCATCAAAGCTTTTCAGAATCTTACACCTCTTATGAATATTTATTTCAAACTGAAAAGAATACAAAAATAGCTCTCTTTGTCTTAGCATAACCTCAAAGTCAACTGTCAACAGACATGTATGGTAGAGGAATTTTGAGAAATAATTTCAGTGTTGGTATTTGGATTTACATCATTTCTATTTTACTTTTCTAAGTGTAGTCCTTGTATCCTTGCCAGACATCAGTTTCAGCTAATTGCTCTATAAGAATTATGAGAAACTTGAGAAATTAATTACAACCACTTATCATTCTCTATAATTAATAGGATCTTAGGTATGTCAGACAGTTTCTCAGAAAGATCTTAAATTATGGGCTTAATTTACCTACTTCCTATTTTTTGACAGCTAGAATAAAAAATATTGGGTATTTTTCTTCAGCTGTTTTTTAAACTCTATAAGCAGAAAAATAGAAGACAAGGGAGGCTTACCTTATAAATGGTTCCCATTTTGACTTGCTCTTTTACATTTTGTGATGAATACATACATAGTGTTCAAACCAACTGGGCCTTTAAGGTTGCATAATTTATTTTATGAGTGCTGGCTTATTTTTTGGATATTTTAACTTCTGATCCTGCCAGGACATGTTAGGCCAATTGTTTACAAAAGGAAGTTTGGATTCCAGTGTGTTTCCAGACACCATTTTTGGACGTTTTAGTTCAATTTCTTTTCTTTGGGACAAATATTGTCACAGTTGGCATGTAGGTGAAATTTGATTTTTTATTGCATCATAATATGGTCTAGATCTAATTGGTTCCCCATTTTGATCACTTGCATGGAAGAAGTTAAATGTAATATTCTTTAAAGTGTTGTTATTTAACACAATAATTCCACTTCCAACAATTTATCTTGAGGAACAGAATAGGAATATGAATAGGGATTTTTTGAGCTATGTTGATCATAACATTATTAATTATATAGAACACTCTTAGTAGCCTAAATATCTAACAAAAGATAACTAGTTAAATAATTTATGGTAATTCTGTAAGAAGAAATGGAATGCAACCATTCAAAAATCATGTTTTGAAACATTTGATGACATTAAAAGTATATCATTTTAACTGTAATAAGCTATTAAAGTATTACATGCATATAAACCATGAAAGTTACCTGGAATTTGATCAATAATGGTTTCAATAATTCAAACATCTTATCTTAAAGAGCCCCTTCCCCGCACTCACACAGACATAATGAAATAATATTATAATGCAAACAGCAGAAACAGTGTGAGCTCTATGAGATGGCACAGAGCTTGGTATATGTCAGAGGCTGGTAAATGTTGGGACACATTATAGGAGATCTTGGGCAACAAGAGTCAAGAGCGTGGTGTGAGGAACAGAAGGCAAGTGAACCTCAAAGACAAACTTCCACACATTTACAGTCTTCCTGAGTGAGACGAGCATCCTCAGGAAGTCATTTGCGAATATGGCTACTTTTCCCGCTAAGAAGAGAAAATAAAAACGTCTCTATTGTGTAAGGGGGGAACACAATTTAAGGAAATAAGCATCTAAGGAGAAGAATCTAAATGGGCCCCTAAAGAGATTGCCTCTCCTCCATTCTCAGGAAGAAACATTTTTGGGCCCTTCCTCCAACATAAAGGAAACTTACTCCCTTAACTGTGTAAATATAAGTAGTATTAATGTTCTTTGCAATTCAGAAGAAAGACAAATTTATTATTCCACTAACCATCCCTCATTTTTATTTTACCGCTTATCCCTCCTCTCTCTCAGTTTTTACGTTTCCAAATCATAGCATAATCTATTTGCCTCAAGCTTCTGCATTTTCTACATCAAAATAAAGGGAAGAAAGATTCTGCTTGCTGATAATCCATGTGACTCAACAGCAGAAAGGATTATTGTTGCTGTTTGTTTGATGAGAACAGTGCCTGTGGGTCGTGAAAGGAGATAAAAAAAAGCTCTGAGCAAGACTTGTCACTAATTCTAACTTCCAGAACTGAAAAAAATTTTACTCAAGATGGTTAAGTCAGGAAAAGACCAATTATTTAATGTAATCACAAAGACATTTGCATTTTTTGTTTTTGAATTTAGGCATGGGATGTTATTATTCAAAGACTGTTCGTGTCCAAGACACTTAGACCTGCAAACAGAACTGATGTCAAGCCCATTCCGGACCAACAATGTTGGAGCAGTGGTGAATGGCAGGCATATATTTTGATTGGTCAGTGTTTGAGCCTTTGTAAGTTGTCTTAAGTGTTAGCTTTGCATAGAAATTAAATCCAAACCATGTTTAAGGATACAATTTAGCTAAGTTCTTTATGAGATCCCTCTGAAGCAATGTTACAAGTTTTTTTGTCCTGAAATATTATACTTAGATTTATTATGTAGATATTTTGCTAGACGTGTGCAAACTCTGCAGTTGTAGAGCTGCTTGCTTTAGTGTGTCACAAAGGAATAGCCCTGCTCAGAAATTCTTATTTTAATTGTGTGTTATTGGACAAAATGGGAAAAATAAAAGGCTAATTACCAATTTACCTTTACTCAATTTTGCTTTTCTAAAAGGTATTTTTATTTGTCCTATTTTGAGGTCAGTAGCAATCACTATTTTGAGAAACATCCCAATCTATTTGACCTTTTTGTACCACTCAATACTGTTGGTTACCATGAAGTCATAAATTTGGTGCCTAATATAAATTTTTTAAAGATATTATAAATTATAATATAATCTATGCATATTGTAAAACAATATAACACATTATATTGTTATATATAACAGTACAACACATTAGTACTTAATAGTATAAGAACCTATACACACTAGTACTTACCATTACTAGTACCTAATCGTACAAGCTACTAGTTCTCAATTGTATAAAGTACAAAGCAAAATCCTCCATTTTTCTGCCTGTAATCTATTCCCCAGGACAAGCTACTAAAAAAAAAATTCAGGAGTAAAGTGCTTAACAGAGTAAACACACAATTAAGATTTCAGTAATTATTGCCTAATTACCTATCAAAAGTTAAATA
This sequence comes from Lemur catta, assembly GCF_020740605.2. Taxonomy (NCBI): domain Eukaryota; kingdom Metazoa; phylum Chordata; class Mammalia; order Primates; family Lemuridae; genus Lemur; species Lemur catta. The sequence continues at coordinate 83,218,329 of NC_059136.1, read as the reverse complement.
AGAACACTAGATATTATCAATAATTTTTTATCTTTACCAGTGTTGTGTGTAAGGTGTAGTATCTCCTCATTTTAATGTTTTTTTTAATTAATGAGTGGGATTGAACCACTTTTTAATTTTTCTCTATAAGAATTTGCTCATTTTTCAATTGGGTTGTTATTGTTTTCCTTAAAATTTGAAAAACTTGAAAAACTCTTTACAAGGAGACTATGCCCTTTGGGATATTTATTATATATTATTCCTCAATTTAGTGTCTATTTATTGACATAATTAATATGTAATTTTTCCATGCATAAAATTCAATTTTGATGCAGTTAATTTTATCAATAATTTTCTTGATGGATTTTGGTTTAGAGTCACGCTTGGAGCAGCTCTCCATTTGGTAATGGGAGCTAACGTCACTGGCCATGACTGTGCCAGGAGGCACCATTCCATGTGTATGTTTATAGAGGTGCACAGGTGACCTTGCACATGTCCACACAGGTCACTCAGGCCAAGGCTTGCACCATGGCTTATGTGAGTCTTGGCAGGAATCCCTGTGGTCCTCCTGGAACACAAGAGGATGGGAGGCTGGTGAGGAACTGTTTTGTGACCTCCTCCCCCTCGCTCCCCTGTCTCCCCTGGGAGGGCGTCATGGCGTGCTTTCTTGTCACCTCCAAGGTCCTGAAGGTATGAGCTGTTCTTTTCCATCCTCCTCTGAGTACAGCTGCAGACCACACAATGGCTCAGTTGTAATCTAGAATTGGCTCCTCAACAATTTCTGTTGTACTCATCTGACTCTTTTTGTTTTGGTGTCATCCTTTCTAGTATGTAGGACAAGGAAAGGCCAGGGAGCTGGCACCTTTGACTACTCTTCTTTTTGCTGTCTATGTAAGTAATAAATAGTCTAAATATACAAGTGCCTTCTTGTATCTTTACCAACCAAATCAGTCTGGCCTTGGCTTTGGCCTTGCCTTTATCTTGCGTTCTCAATATATTAACTCATTTAATCTTCAAAATAATTTTATGAAGTAAGTGCTTTTCATAGATGAGTAAACTGAGTTACAGAGGTTACCTAAGTCATCCTGGCAAGTGGAAGAACCCCAATTTAAACCAAGATGGTCTTACCATGGAGACTGCACCCTTAACCCCTGCACTGTGCATAGTTTTCTTTGAGTTTGGGATTTCTTAGTAACTTGAATCTACAAATTTATATAACTTTCACCAAATGTGTGAAATTTTCTGCCCTTATTTTTTATCTGCACTGCACCCTTTCTTCTCTGCTCATGGAAATCCAGTGACATGAATATTGAAACTTTTCATAATGTTACATATGTCCCCGAGGCTCTCTGTTCATTTTTTTTAATTGTACTGTTCTTTGTTGTTCAGATTGTAGAATTTTCTATTGATCTGTTCACTGACCTTTCCTCTGTCATCTCCATTCCATGCAGTGGAATTTATTTTCACTCATTTTATTTTTAGTTTCAAAATTTCCATTTACTTCTTTTTATTCTTTCTATTTCTTGGCTGACAACTTCTGCCTTACATTCATTTGAAAGGAATTTATCCTTCTTTGATGAAACTTGGTTATAGTAATAGCTACTTTAAAGTCCTTATCATATAATTCCACCTCCTAGGTCATCTCAGGGGTTTGCAATTTTTTATTATCTTTCCCTTGAGTGCTCTTGTCATTTTTCTGGTTCTTTGTATGTTCAGTAATTTTGGATTGCATATTGATTATTTTTACTTTTCTCTTATGAAACTCTGGGTACTGCAAAAATCCTCTGGAGAATGTTGATTTTTTGTTGTTGTACCTTGCAATATATGCAATTAAGCTCACACTCCACATATCAGATAACCTTTTGTAGACAGTGGTTTCCGTGTCAGGATAGTTTTCAAAGCCTCTTCAGTACTCTTCAGGTTGATGCCACATGTGGACTGGAACATGAGTAGTGATCTACAGAAGAGTCAAATGATCAGAGCCTTTGTCGTGCTATATTGGATCAGTTCCCCAAATGCACAGGTGGAGGATTAATCCAAGGCTTCTTACACATATCTAGGGGCTCTCTTCCTTCACTACACCTCTCTGTGATTTCCCCCACACTCTCAGGCCTCCAGGGCACCCTTTTCCTGGCTCTCTGCTAAAAAGCTGAGGTTTCAACCCCCCCCATGTTGTTGGTGTCTGCCAAACTGAGTCAGCCTGGGGAGTGAGGGGCTAGGAAATAAGAAGAGAGGAAAATAATTAGGACTTTCTCTTCACTCTCTGGAACACGGAGGTCCTCTCCTTAGGGGGAAAATTTTTCTCTCAGAGTTTTAGGTGACTGCATGGTGACCAAGGGTGTAAGAGTAACTCAGTTCATGACCCGCGTTTGCCTGGAGCTAGACAAAAAGTGTGTTTTTTAAAAAAAGACCCCCCCATCTCTGTCCCACATATGTCCCTTTTCCCCATCTATAGCCAAAAATGGGGGATCTCCTGGATTTTCTCCACCCAGGATTGCTATGCAGTTTAGAGATTTGTGCTTCCCTAGACTTTCACCCAGGAGATACGAGAAAAAGTAAATAAAACAGGACACTCACCACTGTGTAGGTAGTTCTTGTAGTCTTTATTTTGGTTCCAAATTCACCTGTTATTACTTGTTTTCAGGGTCCTCAGATAGTTGCTTTATGCATTCTTCCTTGAGTTTGTAGTTGTAATTAGCAGCATAGGTGGAATGGAGTGTACACAGTCCATTTTAGCCAAACTAGAACTGCACCTGGATGGTGCCCTCACCCCAAGTGGGAGCCGAGCCACCCATCTCAGCCAATAACTTTTATTATAGACATTATTTGTAACAAGAGGGCAGGGTAGTGGTGCCTTTGCAGGTTTGTTTGTGTTTTCCCTCATAGAGTGCCACACACAAAATGCTACTTGGTGACTGAATGGTTCTCTATCAAGAAAGACTTCTTATTAATTTGATCCTCCTTGAATTTTTGTGTGGCCATACATAAAATGCTTCCTAGTCTTCTACTTTCTCTATAGGCAACAAAAACACAGAAGTGTGGAAAAGGGTGAGCAATTTCAAACAAAGGAGAAACAATGCATTCACCCAATTCTAACATTATTTTTATTTAAAGTATAATGCTAATACATTGCTTATAGATAAGTTGAAAATTTTTGATGGTAGCCCAACTGTCAAAGGCAAAACTAGATTCATGGAAAATAGTAAAAAAAAATACTTTCACTATAATTCATCCATGAAATCTTTGTAAACAGAATATCATTTTTGTATATGTCTATTCTGAATGAGTATGTATATGGATTAATTAATGCTAGAGCTCCCGCTTGTGAGCCTGAGGACAAGAAAAAGATCTCAGATAAGCAATGGAAATGAACAACCCAAACTCTGGTGTGGAAAGCAGAGAATAATGAGTGAATCAGAGGGGAGGCAGAGAGTGAGGAAGAGAAATCATTTTTCTTTCAAAGCTGAAAAAAGTAGGAGGACCTTAGAGAATTAGGTAAGAATAGCTGTGTATAAGAATCCAGAGGAACTAAATCAAAACTTGCCATTGGACCTGAGGCAGAATCAGGGTGGCTTTAGGGGACAGAAGCTTCCTGGAGACCTTTGGAAAAAAGAACCAATGGTAGGGAAAACGTAGATTCAGAAAATACACTGGCAATATGAACCAATTAAACACTTGTACGTTCCTCTAAACTCTGACTATGGAGAGTACAATAATGTTTTCTGAATGAAATAAGTGGTCTAAGGTGACATTTGTATTCCAGACTTACTGCATATGGTATGCTGGCTGGCGGGAGTAAGGGTTGAGGAGGGAGCTGGACTACAACCTCCAGTGCAAAGGGTGGAGGGTACAAAGGGGCAGGAAAGGCAGGGACCCTGGATTTCTTGTACCTGTGCCTCACAGATAACTGAACAGTAGTGAGAGACCCTATAAACACGTTCTACTTTCATTTTGCTTTTAATGTGTTGGTTCTTGTTTTCAATTTAAAACTCTTTAGCATTAACTGGGAGAGGATGATTAGAATTCTGTGTAATTTTGGTTATAACTATAATACCATGTTTTTCAAATTATGTCTGTGTTACAAGAAGATAAATGATTGCAAATAGGCTGTAGATAATCTATATATAGTATTTTATTGACTCTTAGAGGAATGCTTTCCACTTTGTAATAATGGCTGTCAGTATTAAGAATTTGAGGTCTTATTAAAAGGTTTTCTAAAAATGAAGGCTCTTAGAAGGATGAATCTGTGACCACAAGCTTAAGCAAAGAGTGTGACAGGATAGCCACATAATGGGAAATCCACTATAAACTACCATCACATGAAACAACGCAACTAGGAAGATGCATTATGTTTTACTATCAAAAATATGCTTTGTTCAGCATTGTAACATAGAGTATCTCACAGGCAGTAAAACAAAGTCCCTTTGGGTTTGTCCCAACTGTGTACTTAACAAGGCTTCACAACTCCTTTTTTAGATCTTTTGTGGTAAACCATTTAGGCGGAGGTTGGGGGCTGGGAAAGAGAGAGAGAGGGAGATTGAGATTTATTATAAGCATCCTTATCCATGTTCTCCCCAATCTTTTCTTCACTTCAGATCATCATGGTCCATTATCAGAAAATAAAGAAATCAAAGTTTTGCAACTAGAATTTTAGTAAATATTTTAGACTTTTGAGTCTATCAGTGAACCAGAGGAGAACCAGAAGTGAACAAAAGTGAAACACCTAAGCAGGCCGGCCCCTGGACTTCCTCCTCATCCCCTCACTCCCCCAGGTCAGAAGCTTGGCTGGTCAGTGCCGACACCTGCCAGAGTGGCCCCTGGGACCCAGCCCAGGTAGGCCAAAAGAGCTTGGTCACGTGTGCCCTACCACATTCCTGCACTCTTGGCTACCAGAGCGATCTCAGAATTTCTGGGCTATTCAAGATTGTTGGCCACATAACATTCAAAGGAAAAAAAAAAACCCACCACACAATATATTAAAAGGTTCGAAATGTTGATGGGGAAAATTCACAGAAATTTTGGACAACTCCCTTTTCACCAAAATTGGCATCACTATCTAGCTTTTAGTATCAATGAAAAGCAAGCAATGTTTCAGAATATTCCAAATGGCCCTGTCAGCTTCTTTCTTTTGCTCCTATAAGAGAAACCCTGGAAGCAGGCTTCCTGTTGCTGTTCCCTTTGGCTCGCTGATTAAACTATAAAATATAAGCTCAGTGATATCTGGTTTATGCTGCTCATTTCATGCTTTCAAACTGAAAACAACAATTTCCTGACCCCTTTCTCTTTCATTCTTATTCATTTTTCTCAAACCAGACAGTAGAGTGAGAGGGTGAATGAAATAAAGTCTTTGGCAATCCTGGATCTTAATCTACCTACAGAAGACCAAGATTACAAGCTTTTATAAAATATACAGGAATCTGGCCTCTGCTTTTCACAAACAGCTTTGCTGATTATTTTCTGGTTTTCGGTTTGTCCTGTTGGAAAATGTGACTGAGATAATCTATTGCCTTGCATTTATTCAGGGCAGTACTTTCTTCCAAGGAGCTAGAAACACAGATAGCCAGAACGTGGCAATTGCAAATAAACTTGACTGCTTGCCCCACATACTATTCTTCTGGGCTATTGAGCATCCTACAGCACCTCCAGTAGAAGGTAGTCAAGGTCTTGAAGGCAGGAGCAACAAATCACATAGCCTCTCTCCTTTTATTTTGAAGGCGATTCTGTTTGGTCAATGGTTTGATGGCAATGGCAGAGGAGAGAGTGAGGAAAAGAATGGAAGTAATGGCCAAAATGGGGCAAAAAGAATTATTGATGTCCTTTTGTGCCTTACTTTCTTTGACAATCAAAATGCAGGCTCACACAGCTTCTTTTTAATCTCAATAATAATTGTAGAATTTCTCAAAACAGAGTTTTTACATGGAGGGACAGAAATTAACTAACTCATATTTTCTACTCTCAGAGATGTCAAAAATATTCATACCATTCTAAACACTTGGTATGTGTATATTAGGATCTTGTCCACAAAGTGATGTCATAGCCAAGGACACAAATAAATGATGTAAATATGTATGGCTGAATTTATTGAAAATGGGGTTTCTAAAAATAGACTATTACTCACTTCCCTAAATAGTTTGATTTTTTCCTAGATACCTGCTTTTATGGGGAAAGGTGGGGTGTGTTGCCTACTTGTCCTTAAAATCGTGGAAGCCAAATAGGATTTTCTAAATTATTTACCAATGTGAGTTATACATTTTTTATCATCCCAAGTATATTTGCTTTGCACAGTTTTTGTGTTACTTGATATAAGTACCTAAGCATTAAATAGACTTTAAATTGTAAATCCAGTAATAGGAGAGGTGACACCAATGACGTCTAAGATTTATTGATTGATTATTTTACTCACAGAATTTCAGAAGATTGTGGATGAATCAGGCATACATCCTTACTTCAAAAAACTAAGAGACTAGTAAAGGAGAAGACATTTATGTAGATAACTTTGGCACAAAGTTGAAAGAACAAATGACCAGAAAAATGATACACATGCTGTTAGATTTATGAAGGGCTCATCAGCAAATGGGGTTTTTGCTAATGATTTACACATGTGAGATTTTAGGAAAAGGCTACTTTAAAATGGAATTATACAATGAGCATGGTGGCTCACACCTATAATCCCAGCACTGTGGGAGGCTGAGGTAGGAGAATCACTTGAGGCTGGAATTCAAGACCAGCCTGAGCAACATAGTGAGACCCTGTATCTACAAAAATTTTTTATAAACATTAGCCAAGTGTGGTGGTGCATGCCTGTAGTCCCAGCTACTCAGGAAACTGAGGTGGGAAGATCACCTTTAGCTCAGGATTTCAAGGTTACAGCGAGCTATGATGGGTCCACTGTATTCTAGCCTGGGTGGCAGAACAAGACGTTGTCTCTAAATAAATAAATAAATAAATGAAATAAAATTTTTAAAAATAGAATTAAATAATTGAGAAAGAGGATCTAGTTACTTTCACTCTGTAGGGAGGTAATGTGAAAGACTAAATTTTTAAAACCCTGTATAGAACCTCAATAACATATGTGCCTATTCTAAAGTTGTATGTAAACCCATACCTACATTTCATAAATAATTATAAAATTTATAAATAAATTTCCACAAGAAAAGGCCCAACAAAATATATCTTCTTAATGTCTATAAGAAAAAAATTTATTAAATTTAATAGATAAATATTAGAGGAGGGGAGCATTTTTGTTTTTTTGCAAAACCCTAAATATAAAGAAAGATCTCATGTGGGAAGTATAATTTGAGTGAGTGGTAATAATTGTGTACAGTAAGCATAAAAAGACTAAATTAATGAGAAAGAAAGGTAGTTGTGGAGAATGTAGAAAACAAAGACATTTAGCAGGGAAGTGTGGGTGTATATGGGAATGCTGTGTTGGTGTGTTTGTACCTGAAGATGAGGAATGGTAGATTCAGTAGTAAGGTTGGGATCACATTGTAGGAGAATTTGAATATTGGGCTATGTGATACAGTCATTTCTGGGATGGCAGTGGGAAGCGTTTGAATAAATGAGTGCATGATATGTCAGTTGTCCCTTAGGGAATAGTAAATTAACTGTAGTATTTTGAATGCAGTGGAGTGAGGAGACGTATTAAAATGTTACTACACTAGTTCAAGTGAAGACTGATTATTAAATATTGAGTGACTAAATGAAAGTCATAGCAGCAGGCATAGAAAGAAAGGGATCATTGCAAGATGTTATCCCAGTGACAAAATTAATCATATATTAGATGATGTGAAAAACTTTACCTCTTTCATTTAGTTTCCCTTGAAATATAAAAATGACCCTTGTTTTGGAAGATGACTGAACAAGCACAGAGCAATCTCAAACAATGGGCTGAGTGAATCTTGAAAACAGCTCTAGTTACCATACCACATCAGTTTGAGTTTCTCCTCGTTCTTGCAGAAAAAGTTCAAAGTCATGTACTCAGAGTGCTTTTAACAGCACTGTGCAAGTGTCGAGTTGACTAAAAGCACGTACTTCCATTTGATGTCAAACACGCTGCCAAGCTTTAACTTTACAATGAAACCACAGCGTGCCAAACAGAAAGTCAGAGCACCACATTTCCTTTGAATTTCAACGTACCAGTTGACTTGTGGATACATATTGTCCTAGTTTGGGATTTAAGGAGGGCTCTCACTGGGGCCATTTGGCTCACAGGGTAAATAAGCCTGTGTATGTGAGCTGATATTTTTATGTCAGTGATTTACTCGACTGTCTCTTCAAATTAGGCTTCAACTACCCTACCTTTCTTTATGTCAGTCGTTCTTGCTAAAGTCTAAATAAAGGAAATTTAATCTAATCAAACTATAGACTAAAAATAAACAATAAAAGGGAAAAGTAAGCAGCCTATGTTATTGGAATTTCAAGGGCTCTTTTAGTTCGGCCAACGCTACTCCTGTTGGGGATCTTCCAGTGGGATCGTTGGTAAGTGTATAAACAAAAAGCCAAGGACTATCAAGTAATTGTCTGGCAGTATCAGAAAGTTTCCATCTTGTTTAAGAAGAAAGCACCCATTGGTGTCAGTGAACATAACATAACAGTGAGGAAATTCACATTGGCATGGAATGACTTTTCCCCATTAGGCTGTAAAGGGCAGGCTGAGTTATGTGCAGGCCTTGCCAAACGAGTTTCAGCTGAAGTCGAGAAAGTAGAAAATGCCTGGGTATTTCATTGTTTAATGAAGAACACCAGACATACAGAGAGACATGCAAAAGGCAGGAATTTATTGACTGACAAACATGCTCAAATGGAAATGGGGAACCAGAGGACTGGCCAGAGAATAGATTTTCCTGTAATAGTTTGCAACTGAAAGTTCCTGGAAAAGACCACCCTCCCAGAGAATGGAGAACTACTCATGTGTGCATGAAAAAGCCAATCTGAATAGCCCAGATTTTCAAACCAGACAATTTAGGAAATTATACGACTGGAATTTGAAAACCTGCATTTCTACTCCATATATCACAAAGCACGGCACTTCTTATCCCGTAATCTTTTAAACATGAAGTTCCTCAAGAAAAAAGTTTAGTGAAAACTGTTTTTTCCCAGCCTTTGAGATCTTTGCTTATTAATTTGAAGTAACTGGGAAGTTTGTGAATTATTAAACAGTCTGTATCATAGAATGTTTCTAAACTAGTTATTTTATTGAAGGGGAGAGAGAGAGAGATTGAGATTGCTCACTTGAGGGAAGAAGAAAGAGAACTAATTTAACATTACTTTGCACATGGAATTATTAATAATTCACACCTCTAAGTAGTCTACTGTGGTAGGTATTTTGCACTGTATTGCATATTTGGGGAAAGAGAAACTAAGAGTTTAAATAAGTTGTCCTAGGTAACATAGATAAGAGAAACTCACTAGAAGCCTCTGGCCCACCTGCACCCCTGAGGTTCCTCACTACATGCTCAGCACCCCAAGAACTGATAGGGAAAGCTCCTTCAAATTGGTGTAATGACTTGAGATTTATTTGTCATTATCATTCCAATGGTTATATTCAAGCGGATGCTTTTAAAGTACTTAAAAATAGTATATTTTATAATTCATCGTATCACTCTATGAAGACATCTTTTCCAGTTCTGCCACAGATTAACTGTTGACCTTAGTCAAGTTACTTAATCTCTCTGAGACTCACTTTCTTCATGTGGGGACATGAGGACAAATAGGGACAATGAAACTGACATCATAGATAATTATATTAACAGGTAATCCATGTAAACACTGAGCACAGTGCCTGGCATATAGTGATGGTCAGTTAAGGCTAGTGACTGCAACTGGCTTGGTTATGCTGCCTTAACCAACCACCAAAATATCAACGATTTAAAGCAATGAAGTTAATTTGTCATTCACTTCAATGTCAGTCATTGGTCAGCTAAGCTCTAAATTCAGTTAGTCAACGTTCCAGATGAAGGAAGCTTCATTTCAAGGTGGCACATGCTTCCTGGGTCACTGCAGCAAGAGAAACGAAAACAATGACTCACGCACTGGTGCTTGAAACTTTCACCTGAAACTGAAACATGAAACTTCTGCTCACATTCCATTAGTCAAAGAAAGTTGTGTGGCTCTGCCAAAGTCACAGAGGGTCCGTGTGCCCAGAGCCAATCACAATAATGATTTAAAATAATTTCTACCATTATTTTGCTAAAAGGAATGTAAACCTAAATTCTCTTTACCAAACATTATTTAGTCAAATCATTATTAATAAAATCTTATTATCTTAGCAAATACAAGTAAGCATCTATCACTATCCAAATTTATTAATTTCCAAAATTAATTATCCAAATTTATTAAGTTCAACTACCAAGGGATTGGAACTCAAACATCAGTAATGGAAACCAAGAGAGGCACTGCACTTAACTGAAAACATTCTTTCTCTTACATACTCTTCATGCAAATATCCCAGTTGTAAGAATTTTTCTATGTTTGCCCCTCTCTCTTCCCCCCATCCCCCCTCTCCTTCTCTCTTTCTCTTCTCTCCTTTTCCCCCCTCCTCCCTGTGTGTGTGTGTGTATATATATATATATATATATATATATATATATATATATATATATATATGAGGGGTATGTGTGGGTGTGTGTGTGCATATATATGTTTGTGTTTGCATATATATTAATACATGTTCACATATTTTTATTTATTTGAATCATTTTAAAGTTGCAGATGGGATGCCCCATTACCTCTAAGTATTTCAGTATATATTTCACGTGCACACACAAAAAGACATGCTCTTACATGATTACAGTACAACCATAAGTGTGAGGAAATTAACACCAATACAATGATACCAACGAGTTCATAGGCCCCATTCAGATTGTGTCAGTTGCCTCAATAATATTATTTATAAATTCTTTCCAATAATTTAGTTGTCACTTCTCTTTAGTCTCCTAAATTGGAACAGCTCCTCAAGGTTTCATTTTTTCCTTGTATTTCATGATCTTAACATTTTTTGAGGCATGCAGACCAGTTACTTTGTAGAATATTCCTCATTTGGGGTTTGCTTGATATTTCCTAGATTGAAGCTATGCAATTTTTTGCAGGACTACCACAGAGAGTGCTATCTTCTCATTGTACTATATCAATAGGCATGTGAAACTGATTTTCCCACTTGGTTAATCAAGTATCTGCCAGATTTCTCCAACTTAAGAATAACTAATAAGGCTTTTATATTTTAAATATTTTAATAAGGGCTTAATGGAAAGATATTTTATAACTATTTAATTATCCTTCTCCCCATCAAACATTCACTGTCTTATTTTAATATCGTTTGATGATTTTTAACTGAATCAATTATTACCATGAGGTAATAATGACTCAATTATTACCATGAGCCAAATGGTCATTTTTAAAATCCATCGTATCTTATTAGGTGGCACACTACTCTAAGACAGAGATTTTTCTTCTTCCTTATTCATTCATTCACTCAGATCAGTATGTATTCATAGATTCATATTTTTCCAATCAGTTATAATCCATTACTATCATACTTTTTTCAATGCTAAAATTTTTCTAGATTTGGCTAGCAAAATCACCTGTAAGCTGACTTCTTGATATTTTCCCATGATTCTTTGAGCAATTCCTATTTTTTTTTTTTTACACAAAAAGACATTCAAGGTTCTTGTGCCCTTTTTTGTTCTAGTCTTGGAATTAGCTACTTCTCCAAGGATCCATGGTTCCTTTTAGTCGGAAATGATATTTAGAAAACAAGATCTGGGTTCTCAGTGTGCTCATTGCTACTGGGATGTCATTGCTTTCTAGACTTTCTCAGAGGGTAGAACTAGGAAACATATAACCCCCCACCCCCAAACACACACTTAAAAGTTTACTTACATGTGCATCTATTTCTACATCCATTTATCTATTTATATTAAAAATCATGAGTTCACACCAATACCTCCAATTTCAATTCAACTCTAAAAGCTTTATTCTGACTCCTTTACCTCAAGTCTTCTAATATGTTGTACACCAGGGTCTATTGTTCTTGTCCCAGGTCGCTGAGGTGCCTGAAAACCCTGTTTTTAATCATAAAACAATTTGGAAATTATAGTAAGAATTGAATAAAAAATATTTCTTTCTGAATGTAGTCTCATTTTATTCACAGCAAAAACATATTTATGGAATAACCACAAGACTAGAGATGGCAGAAAACTTGCATGTTTGAACAATGCTTTGTGTGCCCACAAATTTACAAAGTAGGACAAGAAATGGTTTTTTTAGTGTGATTTTTGAAGCTTTTGTTACAGAATTACACATAAGAAGGTCTACCTATGAATGTGGGGAATACATGACATTTTTCATTAGCATCAAATTGATTTCATTAGTTTTTGTAAATGTTTATATATTTTTTATGTATTTATATATATGAGAGAAAAAAATCTACAGTGGGACTTCTGATTTCAGCTAAGATTAAGTAGCCTCATTCCTCCCAGATTGTCTCTTAAAAAATTATAAAAACTCTGGATATGCAACAAACAAGCATAGAAAGACACTGAAAACTAGGAACAAGGCTGACTGCTTAGGGACCTCAAGACTTGAGGAGCAATACAGTGGTGAGTCACCTGAGTTTCCTTAATTGACTCCTACATATCCTAAATAGGCCACTGCAGAAGTCTTCACCCCCAAACTGCTGACAGGCACAGACAAAACAAAACAAAACAGAAAACTTCTAGAATATTCTATTCCCCCTAGCCAAAGTATGGAGAAAGGGTGGCCTGTCAACAAAAAACATTTTTGGCCCTAATATAGCCAAACATTAATGGTAAGACCACTCCACCCTACCCCCATGGTTTCAGTGGGGCTGAGCAAGGAAACAATTGTCTACTCTACCTCTGCACCCTGTGAAAGCAAGCAGTGGTGCACTTTTCCCCCCACTGGGTGGTATCAGTCTTTTTAAGCAGGTAGCAGAGCCTCCAACCCCACCCAATATCAACAAGACTAGAAAACGTGGTGCAAATCAGGGCTAGTTAACACTTCTGATGTCAGGCTTAGGAGGGAGCTGAACACCTTTACCCACTCAGCAGCAACAAGACTGAATGAGGAGGTGCAACATGAAACTACTGTAGTCAGCACTCCATTACCCCCACCATGGTGTCAACAGGGATCAGCGGGGAGCTGAGCCTCCATCTCCAATCTGGTATCAGTGAGGCAAAGCAATGTGGTAGGAGGCAGGGCCACTTAGCACTTCACTTAATTTCTCCACTGGTGTCATCAAGATTCAGTGGGAGCTGAAAGTCTAATCCAACTCTGCAGCAACAAAAGGGTAAATGTAAGCATAAATATCCACCTAGTTCTTACACTACACATCAACAGGGTAACTTCCTCAAAAACAAAAAAATAAATAAATGGAATCCAGAGTTTCATAATATAATACCTAAAATGTCCAGAATACTATTAAAAAAATAGGACAATCCCCATCCAAAAGAAAAAAGACATTCAACAGGCACCAACACCCAGATGAATCAGATGTTGGAATTAAGTGACAAGGATTTTAAAGCAGTCATCATAAAAATACTTCATAGAGCAATTATAAGTCCTCTTGACATAAATTTTAAAAATAGAAAATCTCAGTGGAGAAATAGCAGTTATACAAAAAGAAGCAAATTGCAATTATAGAACTGAAAAATAAAACTGATAATTTAAAACTTGCTAGATGAGCTTATTTATAGAATAGTGATGACAGAGGATAGAAGCAGTGAACTTAAAGACAGATTTATAGAATTTACCTACTCTGAACAACAGAGAGAAAATAGACTGAAAAAAAATAAACAAAATATAAAGAATCTGTGAGATAATAACAAAGGATCTAGCATTCATAACATCAGAGTCCCAGAAAGAAAGGAAAGAAATAATGTGATTGAAAAAGTACTCAAAAAAATTATGACTGAAAACTCTCCAAATTTGGTGAAAGACATAAGCCTACACATTCAAGAGGTTTAGCAAACTTCAAACAGCATAAACCCAGAGAAATCCATGCCAAGATATGTCATAATTAAATTTGCAAAAATTAAAGACAAATAAAAAAATGTTAACAGCAGCCAGAGAGAAACAGCACATTATCTATAAGAGATAACAATTTGAATTACAACAAATTTCTCATCTAAAACCATGGAGGCCCAAAGGAAGTGGCACAATATTTTTCATGTACCAAAAGAAAAGCACTGTCACCTGAGAATTCTATATCAGCAGAAAACATCATTCAGGAAAGAGGAGGAAGTCAAGACATTCTAAGAATGAAAACTATGAGAATTTATTGCTAATACACCTGTCCTAAAAGGCTAATGGAGTTCTTTAAACAGACAGGCAGTAATGACTATCATGGACCATTACTTCTTTTTCCCCTGTAGAGAGATTCACTGAAGAAATAAAACATACACATTTTGTATTGAACAATGGAGTTATTGGAAAATCCTAGCTAAGGTCTTGGTTCTGTTTCAAAAGGTGATACAAGCTGGAAAGTACAAGTGGTAGGTCTAATCCTGGTTTTCCCACTGCTGGTTTGTGACAGAAGTGTGGTCCTACTGTGGCACTTCAGCACAAATGCTCACAGATGGAGAGCCAATGACAAATGACAGAGCATCTCAGTATTCGACCCTACACTTGATTTGATATGGCCCCAGCGGAGCTTTCACTTCCCCAACAAGAGAAGGAATATTACTTAGAAATATACCTGGGAGTACTCTTCTAGAGAGAACGCCAGTGATTTGAGATCTTCTGGAACTCAGCCCAGAACTATTCTCCTGGCAAGAAAAAAAGAGTTGGATCATCAATTTAGTTCACAAAGTTCAGGGGTGAGGGTGGAGGAATAGTAGTTTGGGGTGTGGAGGTGTGATTTAAGGGGAAAAAAATAACTTTTCCATTATTCCTCTGTCTGAATATTCAAAGTCTGGAACACATCAAAAGCAGTTAAAAATAAAATGGATTGTTATACTTATCTGTCATCCCAATGCAGTTTCCATATTATTTAAAATAGCAAGCTATCTTTGGGTGACATTATCCTTAGTGATGTGAATTGCAGTTTTCTTTATGATGTCAAGGTTTAGCTATTTAGTAAGTGGGAGGAAAACTATCTAACAGAATGCACCTTAATAGGAAGAAAATCAGTTGAACTGAATAAACTAGCGTTTACATTCCCTCAGTCTCTATTTTTCATCTAATATTACCCCCATGCTGTTGGAGCCTCAGCCAAGAACTGAGTTTTATTCTTTCTGGCCCTGTGATTTCCTTTCAGTAAGAAATGTTCAGGCTAAGACACATTAATAAATGCAAATAAATTTAGCTAGCATTTGCTTGGCTGATTCTCAAAGAGGATCAAGAAAGGAAATGGAGAAGACCAGTGATAAACTATTCAATGGAGCATTTTGAAATTGGCGATGTTGCAAGAGTGGTATTTTATAGTGGTTTAGGTATACAATATGTTTTATAGAATGTTCAGAAAAAAAGTAAAATGATCAAACCATTCTCTTTTAGACATAGATGGCATGGCCAGGGATTTATTTGATATACAGTAAATATTTGAAAATTATTTCAATTCCTTTCCAGAAGAGTACAGGATAAGATTTGTTGAAGAAAAGATCTTTATAAAGCACATTGAAATATTTGGAGTTAGATTAGATTTCAATTGTGATGTAAGGAAAAAATACTTCATATTTCTTTTATGTGTTAAGGAGTTAATTAGCAGTCGGTAGACTGCTGCTCCAGTTTCTTACGATAGTCAAAATTGTATTATCCACAGGATTACGTGAGCTTTATTAAATGACTTGTTAATATTACCTTCCCCTGAAAGGATTTGTGGTGAGAAATGACTGCCACTATAAGTGAACTACATGACACCAGTCCTGCAATTCTGCTGCTCGTTAGTACTACATGACAATGAGCATGCCAAGAAAAAGGAGCACTTTTAAACTCAGTATTTTTTATTAGTGTGGAAAAAAATAAAATACGAGCCTGAATATAAAATGTATTTAGTGGAGGGAGGTTTCAGAGTGGCTAGTGTTTTCATTTGTTTTGATTTTTAATTTGATGTGGCTTTTTCATTTCATTTTGCTCTGTTTAAACTCCTTAGGTCTTCTGCCAGTCACAATGCTAGAGTCCTAAATAAGCTAACTGACATGATTTCCAGGTTGCCCAAATAGGGAAATAGTGGGATGCTTAAAGAATTTGATTAGTGCAGTTTATTTTCCATATCAAGTAACTTAGCTCAAGTTAAGCAAATTTCATAAGCATGACCTTCTAGAATTTTAAAGGAAGTGAACACAGTGAACCACCAAATCTCAGGGGTTTGTTTTAACCTCAGAAGTAATTCTATCTTTATAGTTAATCAGTGACATCGTTAAGAATTCAAGAGAAAAGAGCCTATTTTGCCAGGAGTGACAAGATGTTTAAATTCAAATAAACAAGAAAAGCAAATGACTCAAAGACAGTAGTCTTCAAGAGCTTCGCTGGAATTCATAAAAATCTTTCCTTCAAAAAGTGCTATATTTGGACCCACTATATCACCTCGGAATTTGAGTTAATGAGGAAATGGTCATTTTAACTATTCTCCAGGTTTTCCGAGTCCTTTGGAGTTTATGAACTAGAAAAAAACAATATGATGTGGTCCTGAACCTAAAGGTTTGCCCTTTTCTCTGACTGATGTGACCCAACAGGCTTTCAGGAAGAATGAGCTTGGATTTAGACAGCCTGTCTCCAGGTCCGGCGTTCCTGTCCACTCGTTTCATGACCTCGCAATTCCTTTAGCCTCTCTGAGCTCATCAGCAAAAGGTGTCCCCATAACACTTTCCCTGTTTACTTCACGTTTGTCATGAGATCACGATGAACTAATAGAGATACGAAACTGCTTTTATAAAATAAATCATTATACAAAGAAAACATATTCTGTTTTCTTTCTATAACATGAACGTGAACTAAATTAAAACCATCCTAGTTATACAAATTGGTTAAATATGGCCCGGCAGTGCTACCTGGTCATTTCTCACACTTGCAAATGAAAAACTAATTGTTAATATATCAGTATCAAGACTGAATCAATGGCTTCAAGGTCTTAGAAGAAAATTACAGACTATGGATTGGGTTGCCCTTGGGGTATGAGTAATATGCTCTGCAGAATTAATAATTGTGTAAGAAATATTTGCTGAATGAAGTAATGAGTAAACAAGTCTTGTCCACAGAAATAAATCCAACCTATAGATTCCAGAGTTGCAAGAAAAGCTACTCGCATAAAGGTGAATGTCTTTTTTACACAAAATACCGCTTGGAAGAGTCTTGGGTTTCCATTATTAGAGAACTTCATATAAGTTAAAGCATTATCTCCTTAAGATCCTGTAAACATAGATATTTGAGGGAATAGACTTAGTTTACCCTGATGTATGCTTACTCCTTTTAATATTGCAAATAGGAAAAAGTAAATGTATTGCAAGAAATCAATCATTCTAATGCCTGGATTTTGATAACATAGGTAGATTGTATGTCCAAGTAGATTACTAAATGTCATATAAGAGCTACACAGGACACTTATTTCTCTTAAAACAACCTTTTTTCCCATAGAGAATGAGTAGCTTTAAATGCTTATCCACACACTAGTCAAGACTTGTGTGCAAAGAATCCAAAATGAATGTAATTATGCTCTGATTTTTATCATTCTTACTAATGGAATACTAAGGAAATCTGTTAAGTAGGAAGATTTAGTGAAAGATTTCACAGTATGAGAGTTACAGTAAAGTTGACTTTTTAAATGTGAAAAAACTATACCAGTAGATGACTAAAAATAAGCAGAAAAGTCTTAGTACACTCTATTCTGCCAGGTATGCAAAATAGCATACCATTCTGCCTTGGAGTCTTAAAAAAAAAAACAAAAAACTGGGTTACTCTTAAAGAATATAAACTTGGGAAAAGTTGAAATTCAGTAAAATTTAGTTCAAAACATTTCAATACATACTATATTTATCCTTATAGTTTCAAAGCTCAGTCCCATTACTTGCTATTGGTGTGACAGTAATCAGTTTGGAAAAGCCTTGAGAACATTTTTTGCTGATGACTTAGTTTTTTCCTCTCTATATATCACAAAATTTCATCAGGTTAAGTTCAGAATACAAGGTGCAGAAATCAATTATCTAATGCCCTTTGATGAGCAATATTTTGAGCAATCCAAATTCCTTATAATATTTCCTTAGTATCTGAGGTTATGGTAAGCAGCGCCCTGGAATCATTATGCCCTGTAAGTAGGAAGCTTTGGTGGAAGGAATCCCCGCTTCCTAGCTCTTCGTGATTCAGCTTTTCACTTTTCCATGTGCCTCTGTTCTGTGTGCTCTCTCTTTACCAGGTTCCATTTGGAGCCACCTCTACCACCAAGGATGGCCTCTTCTGGTACGTTCATTTAACTAGTCATCTTGGTGGAGAACTGAACAAATTCTTTTCAGCTAGGTTGGAATTATTGAGAGGTTCTTTACAAGTAAATAAAGGAAAAATGTGACACTTCTCCAAAGACCATCATCTGAGCACATCATCAGCATGTGCTCCTTCTTTTTCTATAAATAGAGCTTGCCCCTGATTTGAAAGGTGTCCATGTAACTCAGGGGAAAACAACCATTTCTGTCCTCAGCGACAGATTCAGGAGGAAACACAGAATCCAAGCTAGACTACACAAATGCTTCCTGGGATTTTGTATCTAGAACTTGTGAGAAAGTACACCTTTCATCTTTGGGGGTGGAAATATTGGAGTGTGAAGCCAACGCTGTCATATGGTCACGATCTCCAGTAGGTGGGTAAAGAAAGGAAAAAACCCATCTGTTGTAGAAAGACAGTGTGAAACAAAATAAAATGCAGAAAGAAAAAGAGAGAACTCATTTGGTTTGCAGCTCCAGGCCAGCAATTCCACCACCCTTTTGTGACAGTAGATTCCTCCTCTTAAGTTTGTTTGAGATGATTTCTGTCACTTACAATGAAGAGTATTCACCAATAACCACATACTCCCCCAAATAATAGAAAACCATTGAAATAAGAAAGACTGCAAAGCAAATTTCTGTATGTGTGAATCACAAAGTATACCTCCGTATTAACTTGAAAACTCTTATTTACCAGATTCAGAAGTTTTATTTTGTTTTAATCTCTCTGATTCACTCAGACTTGGATATTTAACCAGACCACTCAGTATTCACTTGAAGAATGACTTAGATCACCACTTTTAGTTCAGTGTATGGAGAGATACTCAATACTTTGCAGATCTTTTTATTCATTTATGCTTTCAACAAACATTGAAATGAATTCAAGAAATATTGATTGACAGTTCTACTGTGTCATGCTCAACGTTCTGTGCACTGCAGTTGCAAATAAGAATCAGAAGATCAGCCCACTCTCTGAGCTCAGTGTAGTAAGAGAGCAACACCTGGGAAAGTTATGGAACCTATGAGGAGGATACAGCTAGTACACTGGAAGGGTGAAGTCCGGGAAGGCTTTATTTAAGAGGTAACCTTTGAGCTGTGTCTTCAAGAACAAGTGGACATTCTCCTGCAGTGCCTTTCCCTAGATGTCAATCTCCCACCTTTTCGGTGTCTGCCTTTGAAACTGGAGACACTTGAAACATTAAAAGACAGCCTCAGTGGAGTTAAATTTTGGGTTAAAGTACAAGAACAGGTGAGAAAGACTCTAATACTGTATAACAGATTTTATACTACAAAAATTGGAATCAGATGAAACAATATGAAAAATAAGATGAATAGAAAAAAAGATCTGTTTTGTATTTCTGAGTAGAATTAGAATTTTTTGTTCCAGAACCACTTTTTAAAACATTATTAATAATTCTGAAGGTTCTGCATAGGTCCAGGAATGTTGCCAGCATTTCAGGCCATGAAACTATGAATCTCTTCACCATGGTTTTTTAATCATTTCAGTTCTGAAATTAACTTCCCACAGACTGTTCATATTAGAGATTAGTAATTCATATTATTTGGCCAAGGAAAAGCAGGTTTTCAGATGATGGGATTGTTTTCAAATGCTAGTTTTTCTCAAGGAAATAATTATTCACATGCTATTGAAACTGAACTAGTAATAAAAAATATTACTGTAATTGTTGGGAGTTTCAGAACTTGTATTTTGATTGTTTCTTCCCCTCCCCACTGTAGGGGGGGGTGGGTCTGGTAAAAGCTGGAAAACCTGCTAGACAAATTCTATAAGAACTGTAACACTTTGATTGTTTCTTTTAAACCCAGGAAAATACATCCACATTTCAAGTGAGTATTCTTACATTCAGTTTCTTTTATTGGATTCCACTTTATATAGAACTGAATTGAAATAATTTCATTTGAGTGCATGTAATATTTTTTAGGACTGCATATTTACCAAATGAAGTCTAGATCTAAAAGTGAGTTGGGTGTCTGCTAATTATAAACGTTGTTCATATAGTCAAGTTTTCTTCATTGCCAAAGATAGGATCATAATGGTGGTTTGTTGCATGAGTTTCCAGAGAAATTCTATATGTGCACATTACTTTTATGACATCATTCAGATGACGAATGGGAAGGAAGTGGTTAGATTGGGACTGAATACTATACAGACACAGGGAAGAGGTGGTGGACAGAACATTGCAGAAGGGTGATGATAAAGAAATACCAGTAAGCAGAACAAATAACAGAAAAATAGGAACACACATTTTCAGTTATGTACAAATGCATAGGGAAAGCCTAAGCCCTAGAAGTTGATACGTATCTATGGAGAAAGGTAGCAAAAGAAATAATGAAATGATCAGCTACTCCTAAAATAGGAACGCTCACTTTCCAATATCACTACCAACTTATTTTTTGACACAATCCTGTATTTTAGTAAATCATTCTGCATAGTACTAATTTTGTCTGAATTCACTGTGATCTTTTCACATACTGTAAATCATACAGTTATGTCAAAAGAAATTGCATTAGTATGGCAAATTCTGTTCACAATCATTTCCCATGCAGCCTCATATTACTTCTCCTCCCCACACTAAGCACTTATTTTCTGCAACGCCCAGTTCATTGTTAAAGTGTTATGTACGGGTCAGCAGCTCTGCCAGCAAGTGGTAAAGGCCAGAGTGACCTTGCCCTTTTTCTTCCATTGTAAGATTACATGGTATATTTGGCAGGTTGCTAAACTAAACAATGTTACATATACATGTTTTTCTAATCATCTACTGTCTGCAGACAAATTACTGAATATTTAATTTCTTGGGTAATTTTCCATCGAGATTAAACTGATGGCTCACACTTGTAGCACTCTGGAAGGCCGAGACAGGAGGATCGCTCCAGCTCAGGAGTTTGAGACCAGCCCGAGCAAGAGCCAGACCTGTCCCTACCAAAAATAGAAAAAAATAACCAGGCAAGATGGCAGGTAGCCGTAGTCCAAGCTACTTGGGAGGCTGAAGCAGGAGGATAGCTTGAGCCCAGGAGTTTGATGTTGCAGTGAGCTGTGATGACACCACCGCATCCTAGCCAGGAAGACAGAGCAACACTCTGTCTCAAAAAAAAAAAAAAAAAAATTAAGCTGAAACACTGTCAGTAAAATATTATAGCCAACTGTGGTTTCTGGAAAATCAGACAGTGTTTGCCTCTGCTTGACAATTAAAATTAATAAGATCATGATTTTTTAAAAGATTAACAAGACCTAATATCTTCTTATTTTTCAGGGTAAAAACAGCTTCAGATACTTTGATATAGATTATACCTAGTATAGTTTCTAACATGAATGGAAGTGACGATTTGGTATGTATGTAAAGCTCCACTTTCTAACTCTTGTTTATTGGCAAAATTTGAGTACAGCCATACAAAATTAAGGATTAAGTACAATACTTTTCATAGTGTTAGTACATAAGTGTTTGGTAACTTATTGTCAATTAATATTTAAATATATTCTTTTGTAGATTAAAAAAATCACTCTCTCTCAAGAATACTCATTCTTCCCAAAACATATAAAGTAAATGTTTTAGTCAGAAGAAAAAGGGACAAGAGTAAATGAATTTTTAAAGAACCATTTGCTTTGGAGATTCTGAACATATCTGAAAATTTTTCACTTGGGATTTCTTTAGTTTCCACAAGGATGCCTTAAATGATCACAAGATTATTAATTTCACATATATGACTAGTATTTCTGAAATAACATTTTAAGGTGCTTGAAAGAGGCTCATTGGAGAAAACAATAGTGATTCTGGGTTAATGAAAAGCGTCAAGGGTTGGAAGTTAGGAAATTTTTACTCTTCTCTCCATCCTTATTATTGATATGATGTGAAACCTCCAAGAAATTAGTTTATCCTTTCCTTTCTTTAATTGGAAAAGTGACTGCCTTAAATGTATTGTAAAAACAAGCATTCATTCCATAGTGCTGAATAAAAGTAGAATTATGTTAGCAAGTCATACCATCATGTTCTTCCAAGCAATTCTTTACAATTTACTGCTGGTCACATGAGAATAGTTCACATATTATTTCTGGCAATATTCACTGGTAAAATCATCCTCCTATTTCTCCAAAACTTTATCTAGAAATCTTGGAATATCAATTCTTCAGAAAGGAGATATATCTTGCCATTATGCTAATCAAAACTAATGTTATCTGAGATAAGCGTGGTAATTGCCATATTTCTTTCTTTAAATGTCACTTTAGTTTATCTTGGTATCTGATATGTTTTGCACATTGGACATGAAATTCCAATCACTTGGCCTAGCACCTCTTCTCTCCCAAGAGCAGTAATGTTGTTGCTCTTGGCTGCCACAAAGTGGCAGTGTGCCCACTAACTTCTCCATTAGGAAACCCAATGTTGGCCTTCAGAATGAACCAAGACAAAACTACACCTCAAAATTAGGGTTGCCAGACAAAATACAAGAAGCCCAGTTAAATTTAAATTTCAGATAAATAACAACCTACTTTTACTAAAACTTATTGGTTGTTTATCTGAAATTCAAATTTAACTGAACATCTTGTATTTCTATTTACTAAATCTGGCAACTCTACTCAAGATGGATTTGACTTTCACAATCATGTAACCTTGTAAGTTGAAATATGCCTATCCTTAATGGTTTAGTTAGTTACCTATTCTTTATTTAGGGGAATTCATACCCCCCCAACTTACTTCCATTTACCATATTGTACTAGATTCATATATTTAGTCTTTCATAAAAATGAATGTGTTTGAAGGCATAGGTGTAGTATATTTTGAATGCTGGCTCCATCATTGATATTAAACTAATAAGTATTTATTGATCACCTACTATGTGCAAGGCCTTGTGCCTAAGGAGTTAGAAACAGCTCTACAGAAGTGGCAGGAATTTATGAGTCATAAAACAAAGGGAAGGATTACATTCATTTTGTATCCTGAAAGTTTAATGAGTTTGTTTATCAAATATAAGATTGTTTTTGGAGGAGTCTTTAGGGTTTTCTAGGTATAAGATCATATCATCAGCAAACAGAGATAATCTGACTTCCTCTTTTTCAATTTGGATGCCTTTTATTCCTTTCTCTTGTTTGATTGGCTAGGACTTCCAGTACTATGCTGAACAGCAGTGGTGAAAGTGGGCATCTTTGTTTTGTTCCACTTCTTAGGGGGATTGCTTTCAACTTTCCCCTATCAGTATGATAATGGCTGTAGGTTTGTTGTATATGAGCTTTATTATTGTGAGGTATAGATATGAAATCAATGTACAAAAATCAATAGCATTTCTATACACTGTAACAATCAAGCTGAGAACCAAATCAAGAAATCAATCCATTTATAATAGCTACAAAAATAATAAAATAAAATACTTAGGAATAAATTTAACCAAGGAAGTAAAAGATCTTTACAAGGACAACGACAAAACATTGATGAAAGAAATTGTAGATGACATAAACAAATAAAAAACATCCCATGCTCACGAATTGGAAGAATTAATATCATTAAAATGATAATACTGCCCAAAGCAATTTCCAGAGTCAATGCAATCTCCACCAAAATGCCAACATTGTTTTTCACATAACTAGAAAAAACAATCCTAAAATCCATACTCAACCAAAAAAGAGCCCAAATAGCCAAAGTAATCCTAAGCAAAAAGAACAAAGCTGGAGGCATCACATTACCTGACCTCAAATAATACTACAAGGTCAGAGTAACCAATGGAACAGAATAGAGAACCCACAAATAAAGCCACATATCTGTAACCAGCTGATCTTTGACAAAGTTGACAAAAACATACACTCAAGTAAGGACACCTTTTTCAATAAATAGTGTTGAAAAACTGGATTATCATATGTGGAAGAATGAAACTGGACTCTTATCTCTCACCATAGACAAAAATCAACTCAAGATGGATAAAAGACGTAAATGTAAGACCTGAAACTATAAAAATACTAGAAGAAAACCTAGGGGAAACTCTTTTGGACATTGGCCTAGGCAAAGAATTCATGACTAAGATCTCAAAGCACAAGCAACAGAAACAAAAATAGACAGATGGGACTTAATTAAACTAAAAACTTTCTGCATAGCAAAATACATAACAGATTGAAGAAAAAACCTATAGAATGTTAGAAAATATTTGCAAACTATGTATCTAATGGAACTAATATCCAGAATTTACAAAGAATTCAAGCAACTCAACAACCAAAAAAACCAACCCACCCCATTAAAAAATGAGCAAATGACATGAATATTTTTCAAAAGAAGACATACAAATGGCCAAGAAGCATATGAAAAAAATGCTCAACCTCATTAATCAACAGAGAAATGCAAATTAAAAACACAATGAAATATCATCTTACACTGGCCAGAATGGCTATTATTAAAAAGTAAAAAAAACAACAAATGTTGGCAAGAATATAGAGAAAAGGGAATACTTATACACCACTGGGAATGTAAATTAGTACAACCTCTATGGGAAACAGTATGGATATTTCTCAAAAAACTAAAAATAGAACTACCATTCCACCCAGCAATCCCACTACTAGATATATATCCAAAGGAAAAGAAATAATTATATCAAAAAAATTACCTGCACCCATACATTTATCACAGCACTATTCACAACAGCAAAGATATAAAATTAGTGTAAATATCCATCAGCAGATGATTGGATAAAGAAAATGTGGTACATATATACAATAGAATACTATTTAGCCATAAAAAAGAATGAAAATATGTCTTTCACATCAACATGGATGGAACTGGAGGCCATTATCTTAAGCAAAATAACTCAGAAACAGAGAGGGTCAAATACTACATGTTCTCACGTATAAATGGAAGCTAAATAACGTATACACATGGACATAGAGTGGAGAATAAGAGACATTGGAGACTCAGAAGGGTGGGAGGGTAGGAGGGGGGTGAAGGATGAGAAATTACTTAATAGGAACAATGTGCATTTTATGGGTGATGGTTACACGAAAACTGCGGGCCCCAACTCCCGGGCAGTGGCCCAGTACCAGTCCATGGCCTGTTAGGAAACAGGCTGTACATCACTGCCTGAGCTCCACAGCCCCACCACCACCTGGGAAAAATTATCTTCCATGAAACCAGTCCCTGATGCCGAAAATGTGGAGGACTGCTGTAATAAAAGCTGAAACTTCATCACTATGCGTATATCCATGTAACAAAACTGCACTTCTACCCCTTAAATTTATACAAATAAAAAAAGAGAAGAATTATATGGGCAGAATGAAGTACATTCAAGAACATTCTAGAATATTCCAGATGGGTGGCCAGATATTTCCTATGCAAAATAAATGTTTTATGAAAATCTGAAAGGTTTAGTTCAAGGAACTACTTAGAATATCAAACCATGAACATGATTCATTCCTTCATTCTAGTGTCCAGAATAATCTTGACATACATCATGGGCATTCAATAATACTTTTACTGAATTATTCCAACAAATTAGAATGACACTGGGCTGAATTGAGCCATTTTTTCATTTTTAATTCACTTTAAATTTTCTCCTCTACTGTTAATGAAGTCTCTCTAAGCTTTATCAAAATTTCAACAAAATTCAATCCTGACTTTTATTATACTGGCCCAGTATAACTATTTTCCATATAATATTTTGTGTATTACTTGTTTGCTCTAATATACTGAGACTTTTTTTACTTTGTCTAATGTATTCAAACATCAGTTAAAATTTAAATCTTTTTAATTTATACAAAGTGTTTCATAAAACTTTGCCCTCAAAATATCTTATCGTACCAGAAATGGTGCATCAATATTATGGTTTGTTAGTTTTCCTTTCCAGAAGCTGAAGTTTCTGAATTCCTATAAGACTGCACTCACCCTGGCTTGTAATTCACAGTAAGTGTATTATGTGTGAGGGGTTCTATACTTTCTTATAATTCTATAGGTTAAATAAATCATCTATTTCTTATTTTAAGAAGAAGATAGTAAGAGAAAATCTGTAATTGCTATATTTTGAATAATAAATCAGGAATTAAATCTACCCTGGGCTGCAGATATTGTCTAACACAACAACAAAGAAATGCTTTGTGTGTTACCCATTCATGTTATAGCAGGGAAGTATGTGCTGTAACTATTTAATGATTTTATTATTTTTGGAAAATTATGCTACATTTTACTGTTTTAACAATTTTCTATATTTCTATAAGACTTTCTCAACTTGAGAAAAGCATTATATAGAATTCATTTTCTTAATCATGATAATCTCATATTTTTAGTATATATGCCAGATACTCTGCTGGGTGCTATGCAAAAAGAAAAATTTTATATGACACTTCTTCTAAAACTTTTTGAAGTAACTTACATATATAAAGTTAAAAAAGGTTATGGCTATTCATATATTATATTGATATAGTTACAGTTATATTATTACTTAAAGGTCTTCAACAGTTGCTAAATGGGATTAGCTAATTTAGTTCAAAGCTCTCTACTGAAAAAAGCAAAACAGGAAATATGAGTGGTTACAGGAGTGGCAGAGAGGTGCAGTTATATTCTCTGGCAAGAAACCTGATTCATAAATACTACGAGTTGCTGACTGATGGCAAATTTATATGTTTTGATGATATACCGTATAGAAGATAGGAGTTACGTTTTCTTGTGGAAATCAAGCATTCTCACTATTAAATAGCAACTGAGTAAATGGCAAATCCACCTTGCATGAAGGTGGGCAAGGGAGGAAGACGAGGGCTCAATGATGCCTGTACCTAATTCTGGAACTCTGATAGAAGGGCAGATATTTCAAAAGCACAAAAAATGAAGAAAGCTTGACAAAAATCCAAGAATATTTAAACCCAAATGAGATTAGCTGAGGAATGAAAGGAAGGACTGTGGTATGGTGGCAAAGAGCATGTCAGAGAAAAAAACTCTAATTTCCTTAATATAAAAATGTATATAAATCAATGAGACTAAAAGCACAACCTAATTGAAAAATAGGCAAAAAATATGGATAGATAGTACATTAAAACAAAATGCAAATAACTCCTAAACATCTGAAAAGGTTATCAACCTCAGATTGATCACCTTTTGTATTTTAAAAAAAGTATAAATTTATACTTAAGAAAAATATAAATTAAAACTACAATGACATACCATTTTTCATCATGGAATTGCTGCTAGGAGTAAAAATAGCTACTAAGACAATCAATAACCCTGCACTTGTGGAGCTTACATTCTAGTTGGGAGACCAACCAACAACCAACAAACAAATAAGCATGCTATCATGTTACCAGGAATAAGTGATCTGTAGGAAGATAGGTAAACTGAAAGTGACATGGAACAAGGGATGGCTATTTCAAATGGAGGGGGCAATTCCAGTGGTGGGGGCAGGGAAGGAAGGAACCAATGAGGACAAATGACTTGTTTGAGGTGTTTTGCTATAAAGGAAAGCAGAGAAATAAGACAGTACCTAGAGGGGAATAAGCAATAAAAAGTGAGTTTTATGTATTGTTAAGTGAAAGAGATTGATGCAGAATGTGTATAATAGGCTCCTATTTGTGTGTTTTGACTTTCAATAGATAGATGACAGAGAGAGATGCTTATATATGCAAAGAATATTTCTGGAAAGATTCACAAAATACTGTTTTTGCTTCTAGAGAAGGAAATTAGATGGCTGGAAAAAGAGGAATTAAAGACAATATTCTTTCATGCTTTTCAAACTTATATACAGTAATCACCCATGCATAATTAAACAAATAATTCACTATTCAAATGTATATTATGTGAATATGTAAAACTATGTAAATATGCTCAACTCTGAACATGATTTAATTGTTCTGTATTGAAGCTGAGATATCCTTAGAAGTTAAAAAAGGTTGAAAATCATGTGTATATTAAAGTTATTTTACTTAATACATTATGAAAACTATAATCAGAAAAATAATTTATTAATCTCAGAATTGCTAATAATATGAACATTATTAGCTAAAAAATATCTCTCTTATCATAATCTACTAGCATGAATCAAAATATATTTTCACAATTGTTGAGGGTTAAATCATGTCCCCTAAAAAGATGTGTTCAAGACCATACCCCTTTGTATGTGTGAAATACGACCTTACTTGGAAATAAGGTCATTGTAGATGTAATTAAGTTAAGATTAGGTCATACTGAATTAGGGCAGGCTCAAACCTAATGACTGGTGTTCTTATAAGAACAGGGAAAATTGGACACAAATACACAGAGAGAACAGCATGTCACAATGGAAACAAAGATTGGAGTAATGCCTCTATGAGCTGAGTGACACCAAGGATTGCCAGCAACCACCAGAAGATAGGAGAGGCAAGGAAGGATTCTTCCCAGGAGCCTTGAGAGGGAGTATGGTACTGCTGACACTTCGATTTTGGACTCCTAGACTTCAGAACTGTGGGAGAACACATTTCTGTTTTTGTAAACCACCCACTTTGCACTATTTGCTATAGCAGCCCTAGAAAACTAATACAATAGTAATACTGAATGAATGATGTAGGAAGTGTGTCCCAGAAAAGTAGTTGAGATTTCAGGAATATGGGATTTTATGTTTTTACAGAAAACAGATTTGAGCAGTACAGTTTTTTTTTTCTTAATGGAACATGATAAATTAGACCAAATCTGACCAAACTTTGAATAGGAAAGATAAACAAAGAGATAATTAATATAGGCCTGGTCTCTACCTAAAAGTGAAATGGATATAAATGTGCATTTCTCATGTGACAAAGACATAAAAGGAGAAAAAGAATGAAAAACTGTTTCATGGACCCATGACTTTGTGATTAAGACTGCCTATTCAGAGTTTGCCTACCAAACAATCTGCTTAAAGAAAGCACAAATGACTTTATTTATATAGAAGGGGCATATTCATGTTGGGAAAGGTGTTGCAAACACAAATACTGAATACTTCAGAATTTTAAAAAAACTACGCAACTATAATTGCTCAATGTTTTACACAAGGCAATGAGTAATTGCTGCCTTTTGTTTATTTTTAAATAAGAGATCTGTAGCTATAGGACTCTTCTCCATGACATTTTCATATAACACACTATTTAAGATTTACATCATTTCATCACTCAAGGTAATTTTATTTCTTAAGGATACCATAAAATCTATTTAAGTCATTTCCTGTCTCTCAATGAAATGAGAGGCATCTCTAAAGGGATTTCAATGTATCCTTTTGAGTGTGTGTGTGTGTGTTATATTTTTGCATTTTCCCAGGAAGAAATGGAGACAGTGACTCAATTAATACATTATGCTTATCCTCTCATTGCTCCATTCTTGGTTTTGGTGATCATCTGAAATAAATGGAGTTAGTTGCTCAACTCTCCCAGGCTGGTGCTTATTAAATAACAGCCCTTGTCTGCCCTGTGTTGTTTTCATAGTGAGTTATGAATAACTAGGACTCCAGTTCTCACCAAAGTAACCTTTGGAAACTATTTTTTTTCTTCTCCTTACTTATTTCTGCTACCATTAAAAAAAAAGAGAGAGAATTTTTTAACACTGATAAAAAATTAAAGTTCATGCAATCTTAATAGATGGCTAAAGATCCTCAAATATTTATCTAAAGATGAACTGGCAACTCACCAGAGACACTAAAGTTGGACTGACGAGTTATTTGAGCCCCTGACTGAATTGTTAAGCATTCTTGACTAAGATACTCAAAAAATATTGGTATTTACACTCTTGCTTTTATGTATGTATTTATTTTAAGGTGTTTATAGATTCACATGCAATTGTAAAAAATAACACAGAGATCATCTGAACTCTTTAGCCGGTTTCCCCCAGTGGTAACGTTGTACAATGCCGTGGTATAGTATCACAACCACGATATTGACTTTGATACCTTCATCCATCTTATTTGCATTTCTGCAGTTTTGCTAGTAGTTATCTGTGTGTGTGTGTGTGTGTGTGTGTGTGTGTGTAAGTAGTTATATACAATTTTATCATATGTGTAGGTTCCTGTTTCTACCATTATGGTCAAGATACTGAACAATTCCATCACCGCAAGAACCCCCTCACATTGTTCTCTAATAGCAAAACCCACCTGTCTCCTGTCCCACTCCTAGGTACTCCCTGACCACTGTACCCTAATCCCTGACAACCACAATTTAACCACTCATCTGTTGAAGAACATCTGAGCTGTTTTCAGTTTGGGGCTGTTATGAATAAAGCTGCTATGAATAATCATGCACAGGTTTTTATGTGAACATGTTTTTGTTCCTCTGGAATAAATGTCCAGGAGTGCAATTGCTGGATAATAGATAATTGCATGTTTAATTTTATAAGAAACTTCCAAACTTTTTTCCACAGTGATCTACCATTTTATATTCCCATCAGCAGTATATGAGTGATCTAATCTCTATACATGATGGTCAGCATTTGGTGTTGTCACTGTGTTTTATTTTAGCTAGTCTGATAAGTTTATAGTGATATCTCTTTGTGGTCTTAATTTGCATTTACCTGAGGGCTAATGAAGTTGACCATCTTTTCATGTGCTTGTTAGTAGTTTGTATAGGGTTTTCAATGAAAAGCCTGTTCATGTCTTTTGCCAATTCTTTTCTTGGATTGTTTTCTTACTGCTGAGTTTTGAGAGTTCTTTGTATATTCTAGAGACTGTCCTTAGTTCAGTATGTGGTTATCAAGTATTTTATCCCAGTCTGTAGTTTGTCTTTTCATCTGACGTATTAGATCCAATTTGTCATTTTTTTTTTTTTCGTTTTATGGATCAGCTCTAGGAACTCTATACCTATTTCTGGTCTCAAATATTTTTTTCCTTTTCCTCTAAATGTTTTCTAGTTTTACATTTTACATTTAGATCCATGATTCATGAACCATTTTCAGTTAATTTTTGTATAAAGTGTGAAGTTATGTGATGAAAAGTCCCTCTACCATGATTGAATTGCTTTTGTATCTTTGTCAAAAATCTGCTAAGCATATCTGTGTGAGTTTATAGCTAGTTCTCTATTCTATTCCATTGCTGTATGGGTTTATGTCATTATAGCACCCTGTCTTGATTATTGCAACTAGATAGTAAGCATTCATGTCAGTGAGAGTGCTACCTCAACATGTATTGTTGTTTGATTTAATTATGGTCAGTGAACTCACTCTATTAGATTTCAATTCTTGTAAATTTGTTGTGGTTTTTTTAAAGGCCCAGGATAGAGTCTATTTTGGTGACTATTCCATGGCATCTGGAAAACATATGTATTCTGCTGTTATCAAGTTGGCTATTAGAAATATGTCAACTGGAGTCATTTGGTTGATTATGTTGTTCAGGTCTTCTACATCTTTGATGATTTCCTGATTAGAAGTTCTATTAACTGTTAAGAGTAGAGCACTGAGGTCCTCAACTATATTGTAGATTTGCCTGTTTTTCTGCCACTTCTATCAGTTTTTGCTTCATATATTTTTAGGCCCCCTTATTTTGTGCATACACATTTAAGATCATTATGTCTTCCTGGTGGATTGATCCTTTTATTATTTTGTAACATCCCTGTTGCTAGAAATTTCCTTTATTCTGAAGTTGACTTTTTCTGATATTAATATTGTCAATCCTGCTTTATTTTGATTATTGCATGATATATCTTCTGCCATCCTCATACTTTCAACCTACCTATGCCATTAAATTTAACGTGAGTTTCTTATAAATAGCATATTGTCGGATCATGTTTTGGGGTGTCTTGGGGGTTTTGTTTTTTTTGTTTTTAAATTCATTCTACCAATCTCTGTCTTTTGATTGTGTATTTATATTCTTATAGATATATCTAAGTATTTTCTTTCACTCTTTTCCTTGCGTGTTTTCTCTCTTTCTCTCTCTCTTTCTCTCTCTCTCTTTTCTTTCTCCTCTCTCTTATGAACCATTATTTAAATATTTCTTAGGATTCTGTTTTGGTTTTTGTGTGGTGTTTTTGAGTGTATTTTTTGTCTAATTTTCATAGTGGTTGCTCTGAGTGTTACTACATACTTATCTGTGACTTATTACTCTACTGGTATCAACATTTTACCACTTCTATTTGGGTCCCTTTACCTTTTCCACCTTGGATACTATTGTCTCAAGTATCAGATTATGTTATGCTTTGTGTTTCATTCATAAAACATGATTTATAAAGCTCATGAGGAAGAGGATAGACTATTAAGTGTACCTATACTTCTCCTCTCCTCTTCATTCCATCTTCCTTCCCGATGCTACAAGATGCTTTCTTTCATCATTTCATTTCTGTTTGAAAATTTTCCTTTGGGCAAACTTTAACAGTTGATCTGCTAGCAACACATTCTTTTAGTTTTCCTTCATCTGATTCCTTCTATATTTCATCTATATTTCTGGCTGAATCTAATAGAATTGACAGTTGGAAGTTCTTTTCTTTCAGTACTTTTGACCCCCATGGTGTCAGGTGAAAATTCACTGTCACTTGCATTGGTGTTCCGTGTAGGAAATGCATTGTTTCTCTGTGGTTGCTTTCAACATTTTTTTTATAGTCTTTAGTTTTTAGAAATTTAATTAGGATGTGTCTTGGTATGGATTTCTTTGAGTTTATAATATTTGGAATCACTCAGCTTCTTGAATCTGTAAGTTTATGTCTTTTGCCAGATTTGGGACTTTTTTAGCCAGTATTTCCTTGAATGTTCCATCAGCTTCACTCTCTCCTCTCCTATGGGCTTCTAATAATATAAATGTTGGATCGTTTGTTTTTGTCCCACAGGTCTTTGAGGTGCTGTCTATTTTGTTTGTTGTTTTTTGTACACTCTACATTCTCACTGTTGTTCGGATTGGGGTAAATTATACCAATCTGTCCTTATATTCACTAATTCTATTCTTTGTCATATCCACTCTGATATTGAGTCCACTCAGCAAGTTTATTTTTTCCATTATCATATTTTTTAGTTCTTAAATTTCTACTTGGTTCTTCCTTATAATTTCTATTACCTGGATGAATTTCTTTTTCATTTGTTTCCAGAGAGTTTATAATTGATCACTGAAGCATTTTTATGCTGACTGCTTTGAAATCTTTGACAAATAATTCTAACATCTGGTTCATCTTAGTATTAGCCTTACCTTTTGGTGTTGATTGTCTTTTCTCATTCAGGTTGATTTTCTCAGATGACAGATGATTTGGTTGTATTTTGTCTGGGTTAGCAGATTGGAGATCTTATTTATATTTTTTATTTTAGCAGGCAGTGCCACTGTTTCTGTTGATTACAAGGTCTGGTCCTGGCCTCCTTTTGTAGACTGTGGTTTTAAGAGTAGTTCAATTTTCAGACTCTTTGCTTTGTTAATATCTTGTGTTTGGTTTATCTGGTGTTGCTGTGGCTCCCGATGGTGCTGGCACTGCCTAAGGGGGTAGAAGTAGCTTCACCATCCAGGACAACTGGGTGTTTCTAAGTGGAAGAAATCTCAGGCACATGCAGGTAAGTCAATTCTCAGGCTTTATCTTACTCACCCTTTCCAGCAACATTTAATGCACTTGACATGTAATCCTTTTAAAACTCAACCTGGCTTCTGGGATAGCACTTTCTTCTGGTTTTTCTTACTGCTTGCTTCTTTTTAGTATTATCTGGTAACTTTTCTTCCTTTCCTCAACTCCTGAATATTCAATAGCATTAGGGACCGGGGATCAAAATTTTTCCTTCACTTTATAGGTGATCTCACAAAAGTTAATATCTTTAAATACTATCTATTTGCTCAAATTTATATTTTCAGCCCCAACTTCTCCATGACTCCCAGACTCATATTTCTAATGACCTACTCAACATTTTATTGAGATATCTAGTAATATTCCATTGTTTTAGTGGCTTACATCAAAAACTTTGGAGTATAAGTACCTATCAATTCAGAAGTGGATAAAGAAAATGCGGGGTGTGTGTGTGTGTGTGTGTATACATACCTACCATGGGGTACTACTCAGCCATAAAAAGGAATGAAATAATGTCATTCACAGCAACTTGGATGGAACTGGAGACTATTATCCTAAGTGAAGTATCTCAAGAATAGAAATACAAACACCATATGTTCTCACTAACAAGTGGCAACTAGAGGATGGATACACATGAACACAAAAAGACATAAAGGACACTGGAAACTAAGAAGGGGAGAGATTGGGAGGGAGGTGAGGGGTAAAAACTTACCTATCAGGTACAATGAACACTGTCCTGGTGCTGGGCACACTGAAAGCCCTGACAGCATTATACAGTCTACGCTTGTAACAAAAACATTTGTATCCTCTTAATATTTAAATAAAAAGAAAACTTTGAAGTAATCTTGACTCCACTCAGTTTAGTCACATCCTACATCCAATCCATCATCAAATCTTGCTGGCTTTATTCTCAAAACACATCCAGAGTTTGACCACATCACTGCCTCCACTGCTAACATCCTAATCCAAATCACCATAAGCTGTTGCCTGGATTGCTGCAATGTCCTCCATACTGTTCTATTTTCACCATTGCCCTTCTACATTTGATTGTCTATGTAACAAAAAATTGGGTTATTTTTTATAATGCAAAAGAGATTATGTGTTTCCTCTTCTCAGAACCCTCAAATGTCCAGTGATTTTCCTTCTCACTCAGAGTGAAAGTCAATGCCCTCACTATGCCCTACAAGGAACTTAATGGTATGACTCCATTTTTCGCCACTTCCCTACCCCACTCACTCTTCTCCAGCCATATTTCTCAAGCATGAATAGTTGTTCCCTGCCTCCAGACTTGCACATCTACTGCTCCTTCTGCTTGGGACATTCTTCCCCTAGATATTTCTATGACTCACACCCTCTTCATCTTTGGGCATCAACTCAAATGTTATCTATCATGACGTCTTTCCTGACTATTATACAGAAAATAGTCACATGTGAGCACACAGCATTCTTTATCCCTCTAGCTTGCTGTAATTTTATCTGTAACACATAACATCAGATGTATTTTATCTTTGTTTGTTACCTAAATCCTTTCAATGACATAAAAGCACAATGAAACCAGGGAACTTTCTTGTCCTGTTTATTCACTATACCTTTGGTGCCTAGGAAGAATGCTGGGTGGTACATGGAGGCACACAAAAAGTGTCTGATAAATGCAGTTAATGAATGACTAAAAGAATAAAGGACAAAATGTATTCATTAATGATGTATTTGGAAGAAAAAAAATCATAGACTATACAACAAGTTTTCCTCTTCCCTCTCACCAAAGAACTAGTGACAAAACTTGACCATTCCTGCGGGAGTCTGGTCTCTTGCTTCTACTGTGGGTCCTTTACTTTGTTTCAATCATTTTTGTTTAGGCACTGTCATAAATCTGCATTCCTTTTCAGAACACTTACCACTTATAAGAGTCTTACAAGTTAATTTATTGAAAATTTATTGAAATCAATTTATTTCCTCCACAAAGTTTCTTTCCTTTCAATACCCATAGTTCATTTCTGGTTGCTCATTTGTTTTCTTAACAGAGAATGCATTTATTAATTGATATGAGAAATATTATTGAGAAGGTATAATATTATGTGCCAGGCAATGTTCTATGAAGTTATTTCTTTCTAAGCTGAGTGCGCTGTATCTTTTTTTCCTGGCAACTGTGTTCTCTCTATGGGATCAGTGTTTCCCTGAAACATCAGTACTTTTCACATACTCTATTGATGGGAGGCACTTTCAACAGGGGAAAAAAATCATTTCCAGCCCAGAGTACATGATGAAAATAAGATGTCCCACTTTCCAGAAACATTAACAGCCTGATACTTCCTGTGTACACCATTAAGTAAACTCCTAGAAACATCAAGAATTGTTCATTAATGTTTC
The DNA here is from genome assembly GCF_020740605.2 of Lemur catta. Classification (NCBI taxonomy): domain Eukaryota; kingdom Metazoa; phylum Chordata; class Mammalia; order Primates; family Lemuridae; genus Lemur; species Lemur catta. The sequence goes on along the minus strand of NC_059136.1, from coordinate 83,182,128 downwards.
TTCATATCTAAGAAGATATCAGTTATAGCATTATTAGCTCTGTTTAAAAACAAAAATAAAATTATCAAATAAGCCAACTATTAGGAATGAGGGGTTTAGAAATAATGACAATTAAGTAGTGGAGAAAAAATTGTTTACATGGAAGTAAATGTAGAAAAGAGGTAAAAATAAAAACCAGGAGCCTCTTCACAATGGCTCTTGGTCATCTGTCAGATGCCTCTTAGATCATCTAAGTGCTGTTTTCCCAGTGAGGTAGGCTTCAGGTTTCCAAGCTACCACTGGTTTCCTTGTGCTATAAAACTTAACAGTGCCTACAAAGCAACTTCTGAGGTTAAAGAGAAATTTTCTCTTAGGGGATAAACAGGGACTGTATCAGTTTGTAACTGATCTTTTACTCCAGCAATTGGTTGGTTGGTTGTTAACTAATACATTACAATTAATTTAACTTTATATGATCAAGATGTTGTATTATGCAAGGCTCTACATAGCCTCCTGCAGCCGTAAAAGCTTTTCCTTCTGTTGTCCATATGCTTCAGTTCAGGCTTAAGTCTGTAGGTGCATTATTGGGTGCTGGAGTGGCTCCTTACATCCTTAGCACATGAGGCAAGCTGTGGATGTTTACTCTGCCCTACCTGATTCTAAGCAAATTTTACTTCCCTGCCAAGTATAAATGGATTGCATGATTTATTGCATTGTTTATAAACAACATGGGAATATACCCTGAATTTCATATGAAATAGTACAAGGCTTAGAGACAAAATGAATTCATTCATTCATTAGTTTATCCAAAAATTATTATTTGAGAGACTACTATGTACTAGTCCAGAGCTTGGAGATTCAGTCGGGATAAGATGAACTCCCCAACTTCGTGCAACATACATTCTAAAGCAGTGGTCCCTAACCTTTTTGGCACCAGGGACTGGTTTCATTGCATACAATTTTTCCACAGACCAGGGGTGCTGCGGAGGGATGGTGTCGGGATGATTCAAGGACATTACATTTATTGTGCAGTCAAATCTCTCTGCTAATGATAATCTGTATTTTCAGCTGCTCCTCAGCACTTGCATCACTGCCTCAGCTCCACCTCAGGTCATCAGGCATTAGATTCTCATAAGCAGTGTGCAACCTAGATCACTCGCATGCGCAGTTTACAGTAGGGTTCCTGCTCCTATGAGAATCTAATGCCGCCTCTGATCTGACAGGAGGTGGAGCTCAGGCAGCAATGCCAGCAATGCGGAGTGGCTGTAAATACAGATGACGCTTTGCTCTCTAGCCCACGGCTCACCTGCTGCTGTGTACCCGGTTCCCAACAGGCTACACACTGGTAACTGTCTGTAGCCTGGGGGTTGGGGACCGCAGTTCTAAAGGATTATCACATAGCAAACAAAGCAATAAATTTTTTAAAAACATTCCTAGACTGTGATCCATGAATGAAATAAGGAGAGAGTGGAGATACGGGGTGACAAGGAGAGAATGTTTTTGCTTGAATGCTCAGAGAAGACTTATCCGTGGTATTTGCACAGCATCCCCACGAGGAGGGCGATCCAGTCTCAAGAACAAGTTCAGGCCCTGAGCAGCCCACCTGTCACAGAGCAATCTTTTCTGTTTTGAAATAACTCTGCCATTTAACTCTAATTTATCTGGCCTTAATTCAGTGTGAAAGTATAAGTATCAAACATTATCTTTTAAATACACATTGCAAATTTTTCTGTCCTTTAAGAATAAAGAATCCCTTACATATTGCCAATTTGTGATGCTTCCTTCAGCATGATATTGCGCAGTGTAGATTTGTTAAACAGCACCGATATTTAACTCCTTAATTATCTAGAATATATTTTGGTGTAAGGTAAAGTGTATAATTAATCACCTTCTGTTATGCATCTGTGGCATACGACCTAGTGATGCCACTATTGTCAAATCTCAAACTCGTATGCATAATATTCTACATTCTACTTCAAGAATGTTTTTTTTTTGTTGTTGTTGTTATACTTACAAATACAGTTGTCTACTTTTCTTTTGTGGATTATCTTTCCCCAGTTTTGGTGTCAGGGCTCTATCAACTTTATAAAATGAATGGGGGAGAGGCATTTCTTTATTCTTCTAAATCTTGGAAAAACTTACATAGTAGAGAAATCTTTTCTTTAACATTAAAAAAAATAACCTCATCAATAGTCTGACAAAAGGCTTTGCTGAATAAAGCACACATTTTCACTATTTCTTCTGTGATTATCAGTTAATTCAGGCTTGTAACCATTCTTGAATTAGCATTACTAATTTAACTTTCTTCAAGATTTTCAAACATGTTACCATTAAATTATATGCACTATAATTGCATACTCTATTTCTTTTGCTAACCTCATTAAAATCTGTTCAATTTTTATTGAGTTTTTTTCCTTTCTTAGAGCATTGCCAGAAGTGTGTCTTATCTGATTATTTATAATAAGATGTCCCTGAATATAACTGTATTACTTTTTATGGCTGCTGTAACCCATTACCACAAACTTGGTGGCTTCAGACAACACAAATTTATCATTTTATGGTTCTGTAGATAAGAAATCTGACATGGGTTTCATTGGACTAAAATCAAGGTGTCGGCAGGGTCATTCTCCTTTCTGTGGGCTCTTGCTGATTTCCATTTCCTTGCCTTTTCCAGCTTCTGAAGTCCACCCCCATTCCTTGGCTTGTGCCCCTTCTCCATCTTCGAAGCTAGCAACAGCAGTTGAGTTGTTCTCACATTCGCTCTAGCCTTCTTCCATGGTCGCATCTGCCTCTGACTCTATCTTCTGTCTTCCTCTTCCACTTTTAAGGACCCTTGTGATTACGTTGGGCCCAACGAGATTAAACAAGATAATCTCTCTATTTTAAGGTGAGCTAATTAGTAACTATAATTCTACCTGCCCCCTTAATCCTCCTTTGCCATGTAACATAACATATTCACAGGTTCTGGGGATAAAGACAGGGACATCTTGGCGGGGTAGGCATTATGCTTCCTGACAAAGTATCAATTAAACTTTGATGTTTTACATTCATTTTTCTGCCTTAGTTTCTGTTGTTTCTTTCTGTCTTCTTGATGTAATTTTATTGCCATTTTAAAAGTTTGAGTCACATGTTTAGCTTCCTTATCTTCACCTTTTAACAAAAGGTTTTAAATCAAAGCATCTTTCTTTAGGTACAACTTTGGTTGGTATCCCTGAGGTTTTAATAATCATATCTAGAGAGTTTCTAAATATTAGCAATGATGGATTTAAATTTACATGTGTCCTCATTATCTATAAATAAATTTTTATTTTTTATTATTTATTTCTATTTTTATTGAAAATCGGTTAGTTCAATTTTTCTTCAGAGGTTTTCATTGTCACATAGTATGGGAGCTATTTTTAGGAACATTCCAACCAAATTTGGAAGAAATGCATAGTGTCTATTTGTATTTTGTATTTTCGTAGTTTGTATTTGTATTTTATAGACAAAATTTTTCTTATTGCTAACAACAATGATAATAGCACTTTTAAGAGTTTACCTGGCCCTATGCTATGCAATTATAGGTATTATCTCATTTAATCTTCATAATGACTGTGAGTATGTATTATTGTCCTCAATCCACAGAGAGAGAAACAAAGTCACACAGCTAGTAGATGAGAAGAACAATACAAATTTAAATTATTATATCCTGTTATTCAATATTAAATAAATATATTATTATAATGGTTTATGCTGTTATATTTTTGGTCTGCTTTAATTCTTTAAATCTGAGGGTTGAGTAAGGTAGTACAATATCTTACAACTTAGTTTCTATTGATTTTTTTGGTCTTATTTAGTTTTTTTTAACATATTAATAGTATTTTAGCTTGGAGAGCACATGCTATCACAGGGGAATTTATCTTCACTTATAAACTATATGTTTTTTTCTCTAATTAAAAATGACCCTCTTCTCATATACTATCTCTTGCCTACATTTAATATTTCACCCATACTTCCTTATTTTCCTTTGTTTCTTCATTTTTGCCTCATACATCTGCTCATTTTTAACATTCTGCATCACTTTCTGTTAGATATACAGTGTGTGCATAGTTTTTTGGCTGGATTTTGTTTAAGTCATTCAATCTCAGTGTCTGTTTTTAAATGGAGTTTTAAAGTAATTTGTGTTTTTCAATAACTGATTTCAATCTCACTTATATCAACTGATTTCATACTTCTGTCTTGTTTTCTGTTTTCTTCTATATGGTATATTGTAGAATATATTATCTTAGCTTTGGTCTTCTCTAGTGTTTTAAAAAGCATGTGTTTTTTTTATTATTTAGAAAAAAATTTTTTAGAGACAGTATCTCACTCTTTTGCCCAGGCTGCTGTGCAGTGATGCAATCATAGCTCACTATAATCTTGAACTCCTGGGCTGAGTCAATCCTCCTGCCTCAGCCTCCCAAATAGCCAGGACTATGAGTGCATACCACAATACCTGAGTAATTTTTTTTATTTTTTGTAGAGATAGGGTCTCACTGTGTTGCCCCAGCTGATGCCCCAGTTGAACTCCTGGCCTCAAGCTATCCTCCCTTCCCAGCCACTCAAAGTGCTGGTATTTCAGGCATCAGCACCTAGCCTTGTTTTAATACCACTAGTGGTTATCATTATCTTTCAAAGATATGCTTAAGGTACAGTCCTTTATTTATCAAAGTTTGAAGCTAATACAGTAGCATTAGACTGTTCCCTATGTGAGCTGAGAATTTTCTACACTCTACTTACTCTCCCTTGTCTCTATGCCAATTGCCAGTCTTATTTTTAAAATCTAGGCTTCAACCCAAATTATTATTAATAAATTTCCATTCCTACATTTATGTAAACTATCATGTAAAAATACCATAAAAATTTGCATCTACATTTTTTACCATATCAATAATAATTATGTAGACTTTTCTCTTTTTTATAATAGTTTTAATATGTACCAGACTCAATTCCTGGTCAGTTCTTACCCAAAAGGTTGGCAGGGGGAACTGTATTTCCTCCCTTATTAATAACAGTGTGGATTAAATATGAAAACATATGGAAAGCCCTCATACAAGGCTTTCCCTTTTACTCATTCCCCCTCTTAGCTAAAGAAGGAATTGGCCTTCTAAGAAAACTAAAAAGAAGGAAAATAAGGAAAAAAAATAAGTATGCCCAGAATTCTCACTCTTTAATTTTCAACTGGATTTCTGTTCCTAAAGCCTGAACCCCGGATTCATTCCCAAAGGAGCCTGCAGAAGACTGAGCACGCTGTGGGCTGTGCTGTGGCTCCCCTGTGGTTCCATTCTCCTGCTCCACTTCCAGGCCAGCACATGCCATATGGGACTCTTCTTCCCTGTCCCCATCCCCATCACCTGTTTAGCTCTTAATTGTCCTTCCTAGCTCATGTCTTAAATAGCTTCAGTATAATGTCCTCAGGGATATTTTCCTCACCTCCTAGATCAGTCATGTTCACCTGCAGTTTGTAATTATATATTTATTTGTCTAATATTTGTTCTGTATGTGTTCCACTAAATTATAAGTTCCTTGCATACATAAAAGATCTCTATTTTTCTCACCACCATATTCCTAGTCCCCAGTAGGATCAGCACGTGGTGAAGACTCAATAAATTCATTCCTTTATTCAATATATTTTTTGAGCATTTACTACCTGTCATACACTATTTGAGGTGCTGGACGTGCAGAAACGGTCTCACAGAGCTTACATTCCAGTGGAGAGAGGCAGGAAATAAGCACAAAGTCAATGTAACTGAGTGATGCTGGGTATGAAGAAAATTGCATCAGGCCAGGTGAGTGAGGCTACTGTGCTAATTTCCGGAAAGTCTAATTGAGGCTGTGACATGAAAGATGAAATCAAACCGAGGAGAAGAAAACAGCTACATGAAAATCAGGGAAAGAACTACCTGGGCAGCAGAAAAAGCAAAAGAATATGTCCTAACACACAAGTAAGCTTTCCTTTCCAAAGAGTGGGAAGGACAGGAGAGTTGATATATACGCATGGAAGAGAAGGCTGGTGAAAGTAAGAATGAGAGGAGAAAATGCAAATGAGCCTGGTGAGTCAAGGAAAGAGGGAGAGCAGGGATGACAGGAACACAGTGATACAGAGGGCGTGTGGAAGGGGGTCAGAGTCTCCTCCAAGCACTGACTATTCTTCCAATTAGTTCTAGACCCTTGTGGAGCATTTTACCTGCATTATCTTCTTTAATTCTCAGTCAGGAGGATTATCATTCAACTTAATAGATAAGGAACTGGAAATTTCAAGAGTTTAGCAAGTCACCAAAGATTCAATAAATCGTAAGCGGCACAGGTAAAGTTTGACCTTACTCCCACCAGACCCCAAAATTTGTGCCCTTAACCACTATCTCATATAGAGTGGCACTCAGACAGAAAGACAGACTTGCTCACAGTAATTGCAGTACAACACATCATATGAGAAGTACCATGAGATTTGAATTCTTCTTTGCCTCCTTAGAAAATTGATTTCTTTCTGACTTAGCAGTTTTTTATCCTCTCTAATTATGCACAGTATAAAAATGTGTATCTATAGTCCTTGCAGCTGCTGTTCAAGCAAGACGACCGACTTATATTTGGCTGGTGAGTGAATGCCTCCAGCAGGAAGCTGTACAACTCCTTAAGTCTAAGTTCAAGCTCTAGTGATTCCATCTACAACTGCTGTGGAAACCACTGTTTGCTGTCTGTGTCCATGTCATCCATTCCCAAACATGCACTAGGTAACGGGATGCTAGTCCATGGCCTTGGACATCTTCTAAGCTTTTAGCAAGAAGTATGAGTTAGTTCACACGTGTTAGCAAAATCTTCTCAATCAACACATTCAATCAGAATACATACAAAGGGAATGACCAATGACCCAAAATTCCCTTTACTTCTTTCCACTCTTTTGTTTTGCTTGTTTGTCACCTTGATGCCTCCTAGTCTATACCTTAAACACTATTTTCTTTGAGACTGGTTTGCTTTGTTGTGACTAGGGGAAGAGGGTAATTATATTGCAGAGTAATGAGAGAGAATGTGTCTCCACTCCCTTAGCTTAAGTTGTGCAGCGATGTGATTTTCTTGTTCATGAAAATATTCTGAGTAAATAAAGTTTGCCATTTTATTTAAGTGAAAATAACCTTAGATTTTTAGTGTAATTATTTATTATATTCTCAGCACTACCTTTTCTTTATTTTTCCAATGCGTGTATATTTTGGGAATTGTTATTTTTAAAAGAAAGACCAGATTTCTGATCAAGGTGCATCATTTATTTTAAATTAAATAGATTGCTCATTCTGCTGCAGAGAACAGGAGAGCAAATCAGTTGATTGACTATGAAAAGTTCCATCTCCAAGCCAAAAACATAATGCCAGTGCAGTTTTTGCTGTCTATGAAATATCACACAAACTAGCTCTGGCTTTAACACAGCCCCATGGATCAACCTGTGTCTTATTTGGGGAGTATTGTCAATGTCAGGGAGTTTTTACCAGCGATACTGCTTCTGCTGAATCCCACCAAATCTGGAAATGGCCCAAGGATGATGGAATGATGGAACGGAGCAGACAAGGAGCAAAATAGTTCTCATTAGGGCACTGAAGACACCCATTTCTTAGTTATTCCTGCTCACAAGCACCTATCTTACCATTAGTTTCCATGCCCGCCTTCCAGTCCACCATGTGTTCCCATTTAAAGTGGCATGTTAGCACTTTCATTTCCAGTTGTCTGCTTGCTCTTCATTTTTAATAGCTTATATATTTCTCTCAGTATATCATTTCTGGAAACATCTGAAAGATACTATAAGCATTCGATAATTGGTACCATTAGTTTCAGCAGACTGATTAGGCATAGGCACTCTGTGACTCACATTGTTGATGTGGTCCATGTTTTTGATGATACATTACTGAAACATGTTTCTCTGGCCATGACGACAACATCAAGGGACATAGAGCTCTGTTCCTTGCAACATATTCTGATCAACAATTCTACTGTGACCAGAAAATATAAAAGTAGAGCATGTGTGTGCATTTCCTAATTAATTTAGCAATGTTGAAAAGACTACTTAAAAATGAAGTTGTTCTTATCTATGAGAATCTGAATGAAGAACTTAGGGTAGTGTTTCTTTCTCCAGTGCAATGAATGAGGTAAGTCCTGCTCAAATCAGGGTTTTTATGGTTTGAGTGGCAGTGGGGACTCTGGAATTCAACTTCCTCAGCCTCTCTCTCCTGAGCACATGTGAACAAACCCGCAAGTGTTAAATACTATTAACGAGCAATGGAGTCTTTCTTACAGAAATACTCAGAATGGAAGAAGAAATAGAAATTTTTGAAAAGACAGAGGGCAAAAGTCTAAAGCAGTTTATGTCAGGAATAGATGTCAGAAACTCTTCACCAAGATCCTAAGATCCATAAAAGTTATGTGGGTTAAAAAAAAAAGGACATTGTCTTGGATTGGTCTTTTGAAACGTCCACAGATAGTAAGTCATCAGGAATGTCGTCTTCAATTATGAGAGGCAGCAATGCATGTGTAAGCAAGTGAAAACAGACACTGGCCCATCCCTCGGGAGATTTTAGAGTTCCCTTGGTACATTTATAAGATGAGTTCAATGTAATTTTCCCATAAAATGAATATATGGGAAGTGATTTTTCCAAGAACACACAGTGAGACAGTAGACAAGGAGTCTAAGAACTGGACCAGATGTCATAAAACATAAAATCTGTTCTCAACCCTTTCACTAACTCACTGATGTGGCTCAGATTGATTTACCCAATTTCTGATCCTTTTATAAAAACAATACTTCCTGTTTATTTTTAGAATCATCCATTTAAAAGCTTTAGCTGTTTTTCTTGTCCATGTTAAATTATATCACAAGAAATTTATTCCTTTATTTCAAATTATCATGATATCCATTTAACACAAAGGGAAAAAATAATCAAATTGAAGTTATTATTATACCAGATCAAATGCCAGCACAGAGTATGGGCAATAAACACACATCGTCCTACTTACTTTCTAGGGGCACAGCCTGGGACACAATGACACTGGCCTTGTCTTCACCTGTCAGGGGACAACTATCAATAGTGAGAAACTACATACGTCAGGGAAACTTTTAGACTTCTGCTTGGTAGATAAGTTTGCTAATGGCCTTGAGTCTCAGTCTGGATGCAGACCTTAAAAACCATGATCTATGAAGACACCAGAACTCTCTCAGTTTAGATACTTATAGTTGAAAATAGCTTCTGATTTATCCACTGTCAGCTGACTTTGAATTTATTGATATGTCAAGGAAGGCATTGTCAATTTTGGGTCAGCAGCTTTTCTTAGACATGCTGAACTGACAAAGGAAAGGAATCTTAGCATTCCTGAGAACTCTTCACGTGGTTTCCCCAATCATTGACTATGGGACAATGGGATCTTTTAATAAGGTTGATACTTAACCTGACTGGGCCCTGCCAACAGTGTGTGGGGGCCTGGATATTCCAGACTGAAACAGTAAGAGCTGTCCTGAGGGAAGAACCACTGAGCCCCCAGATAAAGCCAGAGTTAAATTTGAATGCAGTGAGCTCTAAGACAGGGCAGTAAGTCAGACAAGAAGACTAGAAATACAGGACAGCTAATTTTAAAGTCAAAATCAGGTGTCAGTAAAAGAGTAGATAGAGATGAAGAAAGGCAGGCACCAAAAAACTACAGAATCCCCTTTCTGTGATACTTTGCAACCTCATGCAGGGCTCAGAGCAGGGTCATAAAGTACCAGGTGCCCTAATTATATCTCTCTACTTTTTACTAACATTAATAGGCACAGTGCCTGTCAAATTACTCTTCTCTTTCTCTTGACCAGTATGTTTGCACATGCAAAACAACATTAACAATCTTATTACCCTTGAAACCAACTTTACAAATTGATAAAGGGGTGGAAGGAGAGAACTGTGGGAAGGCCCTAGCTCAAAATAAGGCACAGGCCTAGCTAAAAATAATAATAATAGTTAGCCACTACTCCCCTGTTTTCTCCTCTATAATTGCCACTCTGGAGCCACATAGCTGGTGGTCATAAAGATTCTTAGCTTTCTCCATAAATAACATCATCTCCATAAATAACTAGGGGTACTTTCCGAGATATCTTCCAGGTCCCTCATTCCAGTGGAACGGCTGACCCACCCAGACCTGTGGCCCCTACTGAGGAAGTGACTCCACTGGTCTTGTGACGCCCCCCACCCAAGAACCTGGTCAGCAAAGAAGACAATTTCTATAACCCTATGGTTCCACCCCAAACCCAGCCAATTAGCAGACTTAGTTGCCTGTGCCAAACTGTCTTTAAACACCATCTCCCAAATTCTCAGGGAGGTAGATTTGAGAAATTTTTCCTGTCTGCCCACTTAGCACCGTGCAGAATAAACTCTTTCTCTGTCATAAACCACGCTGTCTCAGCACACTGGCTGAGCAGGCAAATGAACCTGGTTGGGCGGCAACACCCTCACATATTTCTCATATTTTCTTATCAGAGTCAGATTCAAAGACACCTCAGGGCCCTCTGTGGCCTTTCTTGGAAATTCTCTAATGTAGGACAAGGAAATTGAAGACCTAGAAGTAGTGAAAAAATGAAAAGTGCTGTCTGAAAGAGTATTCAAAAGTTGCTCATAAAGAAGAAAAAATGTGCATACTCAGGTGTGTGGAGGCAGGAAATTTGTAATCACAGGTCATTAAAATAAGAGAACATCTGTATGATAAAACAAACAGCAATCTCAAAATTCCCTAAATTTTAGTCACAAAAAAGTGATAATTTTTTAGAGTCAAAATATTGAAGAACTTGTAACTACATAACTAATATTATAGAAACTATCTAGATTGATTTTCATTTTATGTTATTGTTTCTGCTTTTGGAGGCTATTCCTCATATTGAAAACAAACAAACAAAAAGACAAAAGCAACAACCACCTACCTGAACTGATTAAAAGAAATGGCCCAGATGTGTTAGTTGGAAATTAAACTCATCAGAGAATCGTAATGATTTATAATGTCTTTTATTTTTATACCATTCTCAGAGTGCTAGAATTTAGCATTAATTACTACTTAACAAATATTTAGTCTCATCTTGTATTCACTATTTGGAATATTTTTTTCCTGGCATGGCACAATTTGATAGCTAAATAAAATAAACATTCATTTACTGGGTTGAGAGTGAATAATATTGAACATCTGAGTAACAGATGGATAATTTTTTTTAAATGCTGAAAGATGATTTTCTCATGGCAGCTCTCAGCAAGATAAAGAAGCAATGTAAGATCTGAATTTAATTTATTATAATAGATACAGTAGAAGAATACTTAACATTGTGTAATATAGGACATTATTCAGATTAAAACTGCCTTTTCATATATATTTGCAAAATAAACTTATGTAGATCTCAAATATGAGATCTTTATTTTGAATATATGTAGTTTTCTATATATCTTCATTAATTGTTCCTTTTCTTAGAGAGTCAAGGAAAGATTTCAGATGGTCACCTGATTAGCATAACACAATACTCATTCTGATAAATACATTATGGGATTAAAAGCCAAAGAATATTTTTCCCAAGTGATTTTTTAACCCCATTATTTGATTCTCCATTGTCATTTGACCTTTCAGCACCATTCGGAACATTTTCTGGGCTTTTTTCCTGCATAGTTAATGAAACACAGATACCTCCCCTTTGTTAATTTAGGTTTAACACATCTCCCATTGGCAATAATATATTACATGGTGTAGGATAAAGAATGCCACACTGCTTCAAGAATTTGTGCTAAGATATTTGAGAGTAAACACTCCTATGTTTATGATGACAAAGCTTTTGAATTTTATAACCATAAAATCAGACAACCTCCCACATTTCCTCCTTAGTGTTTGACTGTGAATGGAATTCTAGCAGAAAGCAAGATTTTAAGTCTATCTAAAAATTGCAACCAAATTACTGTAATCAGGTAGAAATTTTACTGTAGTTCACTCATAATTGATCAAATTCTCAAAAAATCTTTTCTATGTCACACTATGCCTCGGTCTGGGTTCCTGGACAACAGACTCCAATACAGGAATGTGTATTCCAAAGGTTTATTAGGCAGCGTTCTCAGGAGACGGTGAGGAAGCCAGGACTGGGACCAGGGAAGAGCTGTCTCACAATGTGGCTGCAACTGAAGCTGCAGCCAATCAATCCTACTGTGATTTCTGGACTTAAGAAGGTCCCTCAGAGTTGTTCCATGTCCCTGGCTATAGGCAAGCTCTGATGGAGATGAGAGGGTGGGAGCTTGGGTAAGGCAATTCCTTGCAGACGAGGGCTATTCCCAGTGAGGGCAATAGCTGTGAGCCTTCAGCAGTCGATATTCTCCGAAGCTGGAGGATGGTCACGTGGACCCTGAAAAGGAGATCAAGGTGAGGCACCATGGAAACTACCAGAGTTTGGGTTAAAACTGTTCTATAGACTGAATCATTCAGATAGGACTTGGGAAATGGGGTAAAAAGATAATAAGTGTACTATGATATATTAACTTTTTTACTAGGATGATATTTGTATCTATTTATAAAATAACTTTGTTTTCCCCTCAAGAGTGTTTATGCATCAAATATAGCTTTCTACTAAAGGCAAGCATCGTTAGGAACAGAGACATGCTCAGTTTACCTCAGAAATTCTCCCACCACTTCCAATCTGTTCTCCTCTTCCTCCTGAGCTGCCCAGCTAGAGACAAGCTTCCCAGCCTCCCTTGTGAGTGTATGTAGTCATGGGACAAAGTTCTCACCATTGGGATGTGAACAAAATTGGCTGGGAAACTTCCTTTAAAAAATATGTTTGTTCCGGACTTGTTCTTCCTTTTTCCTTCTCCTGATTGGAATGGAAATGACTCGAAAAACCCTGGAAGTCTCATGTTAAAGTTGGCAAAGATGCCTCCACCCTGTGAGGTAAAGCCCACCTGTCTGTCCTGGATTCTACATATGCTAGATAGATACTTCTGTCTTTCGTAAACAACTCTAGTTTTCAGTCTATTTGTTAGAGAAGTTTAGATTTTAACCTAATTAAAGCAAGGAGATCATTTTAAGAAAACAGAAAATAAGTGATGTGGAAATATCCATGTTACATGGAAGATCAAGAATGGAGAGGTCATTCACAATACAAACAGCTCTAGAAACTGGATTATCCTGCTTTTCCTCAATATATGATTTCTAATACTTCCTCCTGTGGTTTTGTGCTCATAGTGATTAAAGGAATCCTTCCCTGTCTTGCTAGGACTGACTAACTTCTCTCTGCAGTCCCAGCTGTAATAGTTCACGACTTCTGCTTAGGCACACCTTCTCCTATCTTGTGGTTTTTGCTGATTGCCTACTCTTGGTGTACTTTTCAGCTTAGAGAACCACAAATAAACTACTGACCCTCTCTGTGTGCATCATATTTCAACTTTTTAAGAGAAAAGTCTGATTGTTTTTTGTTGTAATGGTTATCCCTGTTGGGCAGAGCACTCATTCCAGACAATCCTATGGGCTTCCAGCCAACCTAGTGTGGTGCTGCCCTTGGGGCGAGTATGGCAGGAGGTTTTGCCAAGTTCAGCTGGCCTGCTTCGGAAGCTCCTTCTCATTTGTTTAGACTTTCCACTATGTGTGTGCTTTTGGTACCGGAAATTTCTTCTTTGTTCCTTGGCTTAAAGAATGGGCACATAACCAAGGCTCTGAAAACCAGGTGCTTCCACCTGGTATTCCAGTCAGGAGAAAGTGACATAAATTCCCAGGACCAGTTGGTGATCCTTCGTGATGGTGGCATGTGGCTCAGAAGCCAGTAGCCTAAGCAGTGGTATCATAAGTGGACTGTTCCTGAGAGGTTTCCTAGGCAGTGTCCTCTGCTGTCCCTATACTCCTTTTTTCTGAGAATGATTTTCCAAGCTTCCCATAAATTCTATGAGCTTTCCAATATCTACTAACCCCAAAATACTTTTTTTCTGATGAGTTAGTAGTGTACCTGGCTCGCATTCAAGATTCTGATTGTGATGGGTGTTGGCACCTGCCCTTTGTCCAATCAGCTGTGGCTAGTTCATTGAGTCACTGGTCAGCTCTCGTCAGAAGTGGTTGGATGAATGAGGCAGGCAAGCAGAGGATATTAGGGTACATCAATTCAAAACTATAAAAAGATTAAAAAAAGAGAGAGAAAAAAAGTCTTTTGCGTGCACTAGTTTACACTTTATAAACAAAGAAGCAAAGAATTAATTGAATTACCAAAGCCTTTCTTTTAGTGGAGGCTAAGATCTAAGACACAAAAGAGAAGTCTACTTCTCCTCTGCTTGCACGCAACAACTCTTCCCTCTGTTCCCTGGGGACTACCTGAAGGCAGGCACAGCTAAAGCTGAACTCTAGCCATTACTTCAACCCTAAACCAGTGCTCAGAAATACATTGAAAAAGCCACATTAATATGCTTTAGTAGTATTCTTTGCCATTTTTATAACCTACGGTATATCAAGTCTTGTTATATACCGTCTCAGTTAGAAACACTAAATCTGTTCTCTGGAAAATAAACATAGTTAGGTAATAAAATATTCTGCTTTTTAAAATAAGCATGCTGGCAATTAAAAATACCCATGTCTTCCTGAGAATCATTGCTATAAAACTGTGGTGCTCTAATGTAGGCAAGTGGTGGATATAGCTCTTTTTAAAAGCTTTAGATGAATGACGTGAAGTCTGAGAAGAATTTTAATGACTGCCCTTTTGAGTCTTGATATTACATAAGGTAATTGACCTAAAATCACACTGATCAATCAAGATTTTCCTTTTCTTTCCACTTTACAAATTATTTTATTTTTCTCTTTAAGGCTCAGAATAGTATTTTACTAAGCAATATACATATATGTGTATCTCCATATTAATAATAATGTAAGTGCTATGATTTTCATTTTTCAGAATCAATCCAAAACACATAGATTTGCTTATGCTTATAAAACTAAATATAAAAGTGCTGACAATTATGCAATAAAAGTGCAATTGGAAGAATATGGAAGATGGAAATGGGAGTGAGAGAGAGATAGAGATAAAGGTAATGTATAATAATAATGAACCATATTTACTGAATGGAAGCCAAAGGACACTGAAGAAAGTTGATAGAACAAGAAGTAGAGGCATAAGTTTACCAAAGCTACAGAAGTTACCAAAGAAGGAACGAAACAATAGTGGATGAAGGGAGAGTAGAATATTGCAAGTAAATGAAATCTTCATGTGTTATTGATGGATAAGTAATAAACAACATCTGGAGTAGATAAATCTAAATTTTCTTTTGCTTTTCATCTCAGCATGGCTTGGTAATAGATATCAATATGTAGATATCCTGCTAACTGTTTATATGCTTCCATAAGTCATAGAATCAGTAATACGTGGTTCTGTTTTGCTGCACCACACCTATGTGGAAACAACCCAAACTGGCATTCTCCTGTTTACAGTACTTCCTTTTGCACTTATTTTTCAATTCCTCTTCAATGGAGAGTGAGCTCTCAGGAGCTACTGAGGTCCTGGTGGGCTTTGCTTTGGTTTTTCTTTCTTGTTTTAGTCTGTTCGTCCATCTTGTTGTCACTTCCTGATCATTCCTATGACGGTGTCTTCAAGGACAATTGAAGTGCCCATGGTCCTTTCATAGCCATCTTCATTTTCAAAAGCATCATGCAATTCTACCTTTTCTTTTTGTCCCAGGCTCTCTTCTCTGTGAATACTATGATTTGTCCTTATTCTCCCATTGGCATTTCTGAAAGCTGTCACTGCTGCTCCATGGGCTCTTTCTCTTTTTATTTCCCTTTCTTCTTTTCTCTTCTCTTTCCTGACTCTTCTCTTTCTTTTCTCAGTTTTGTTGAAAAAAGGCTGATGAGATACATGTATGTGTGTATACATGCACATACATACACACACATTACATATTGTCCATATTCTCTCACATACAGCAAACACAATATACGTCTCTAAGTATCATCCCCAATCTTGTCATTTTCAGCTTTGAGCAGCATCGCTATAATAGATAGTTGGGTTGGGTTTCCTTATAGCCAGAGACATTGGACTGAAGTCCTAAAAACTATTACCAATTCTTGAACTTCAGAGAATGTTTGAGAATGCTAGGATGCTGGTTCAAAAAAGTAGGAGAGTAGATCCTTAAAGTAAGGGTCACCTTTTCCCCCCACCCAAAGAAAAAATTGAGTATGCTTACCATGTAATGCACGTATTCTTAAGTAATCTGCCAATAGGCCCTTTTCATGTTTGTTAAAGATTGTTATATTTCAACAAAGAGACAGTATAAAAGTATGCTTAAGAAAGAAAGATAGGATTGTAAATCTATGATAAAGTGAGTTCAGGACAGAAATATGTAAGCCGATACATCTGGCAAAGAAAAGTTGTGAATATAGATATTTCATGAAAGAGAGAAACTTGGCAAAATATTTTAAAATGGGCTTTAAATATAATCATTTGACGAAAAGTGTTGAGTGGTTCTGATGTCAACGGTCCAGGAACAATGTTGAAATGATGATACTATGTATAGCTCTGGACACCACATTGCAAAATATAGTTTTTTTCTGATAATATGTATTAGTTGAAATTATACAGTAATGTCATAAAGATGAGTTAATGGTCATCTGAATTATTTCAGTGATGATTTTAAGTTGTGCACTTCTGGAAAGCAGAATTTGTTGAACTGCCTTTGAGATACTTAGCATTTTGAGTATGATTTTAGATAGTTCACCGATGCTTTTTAAATAAAGACCATCTCTAATGTTAGAAATGCTGCCTTTATTATGATGGCAAGACAATCCACCAGAAGGTTTACTTCAGAGAGGACAAAACTTATAATCATTTCTCATTGTGGGCTTAAGGGTCTTCAAAGCCAGACAATGTTGCTCGAATGAATTTGAAGAAAAGTAACAAGTATGGGCAAGGAAATAACTGGACATCTTTTGAGGAAAAAAAAGGAGTAAATATGACAATTATTTACTTGAAAGCAAATACTGAATGCTTAATCAACATGAGAGGAGAACAAAACTTAAAGAAAATCTGACACGTGAGAAGAGAGTCCTTGGCCCCCCACATTGGGAGACACAGCACTACAAACAGCATCCAAGCAGTCACCAAGGGCAGCATCACACAATCACGTTTGCAAACCTCATTTATGCACAGAAATATGACTTCTTTAGCTTCTTCTGCAGGAACTTCGATGGCTGATTAGTTTTCATAGAGTGACTTCATTTTAGGTCTCGAATCATTCCCTGAATAGCTCCTGCTCAGTAATGTCTCAGAACCTCCAGAAAAGAGAAAATCCATAGATGTTCTTCCTTATTTTACCTATTGTCTACATTCTCCACTTCTTTCACGGAATAGTTTTCCACTTTCTTCTTTCCTAATGCTCTTCCTACCAGGCTCCATCACAAAATGAGCTTTGAATGCCATCAAAATGTGAGAACTATGAATTGTATGAGATTATCATGTTGCCTATATGTTGTCTTGGATTAGTCTATCATTTCTCACATAACTGCATCCTGCTTCCCCAGCCAGACAACAGGTCTCTTGAATGGAATAGAAGCACACTACATTTTATATATTCTTCAGCTACCGCTGTTAGAAAAAATGCTAGGCATTCCATAGACATTATTGTAGATAATCATAAATAAATTAACATGATTTCATAGATTTATTTGGTCCATTCATATTGTCTGCTATGAGTCTTTCAACATATCCAACACCTAGAGCGGAGCCAAACAACTGAACAGTTTCTGGGACTTATCATGTGCTCAACACGTATTTGTTGAAAGAATCAATGATGTCAATTTTCAAATATTTTTATTATTTTAAGAAGAATTCATTTTTAACGTGGAGAATCTTCTCCTTTCCCTTTGTCCTGGTCACCTTACCCTTTCCAGACAGATTATAAGGATCTTTCTAAAAAAAAATACATTCTACATTTTACCTCTCGGAGGTACTTTTTGTTGTTGTTGTTGTTGTTGCTATTCCTAACTTTTAATTCAGATTTAATTTTATGGTGGGATTTGGACACGATTCTTGTGGCTCTTGTCCTAAGTACTTTAGCCCTCTGGACTAAAGCACATACGATACTAGGTTTTACTTCATATATTCCGTATGTTCTTTATATATTCCTTTTTTTCTATGGAAAGTCTCTAAAACCACTTTGTGGGATGCAGGTCACAAGCCTGTACTATGATACACAAAGTATTTCATCTTTACGCGTAAAAATCTTCAGAACCCCTCATGAAAGCCCAGAAAAGGTGCAATATGGAATCAGAGAGTTAACACAGCCTTAAAATAGTTTCCCTACACTAGATTCTAAAGTTTTAAATAGCTTAGAAAATATCCAATTTCTCAGACTTTCCTCTGACATGAAGACATTATCAATGAGGAGAAATAAATTCATACTAAAAACACTCACAAGTTCATTGACCTTTACCTTTTATTGTAACATGTAAGTGTCCAATATAATTTATAAAGTTGTGGTTTGATTGGGTTACTCCTTTGCATCTTGCTGGTAATTAGACTCTGGGATATCCACTTACCTCTTGGGATCTTAAGTAAATATTTTGGTTGCATACCAGACTGTTTACAGGGTGTTTAGCCTGGTACCTATTGTGAGGACATAAACCCACTTTGCAGCAATTATGAAATTTTAGTGATAAATTTCTGCTGTTGGGTTGGAAAGATTTGTTCAAATAAGATGTAAATTGTCCAGAACTAATAGACTTCAGACAGCAGGGTTTATGTGGTAATCCAATAGTCCAAAGGGGAAAGTGATGAAATATACTAGACATTGTAGCATTCACTAAGTCCTCGATTCACACATCCAGCCAGTGCAGGCAGAATGCAACTGATGATTTTATGGGGATAGAAAAACAGTTCATCCCAACAGCACTGGAGGCCCCAAAACACAAGTGGTTTGCCCAAGGTCACACAATAGATCAGCCAAGCCAGTGAAGGCCACACTTCTCATCTCTGTGGCAGCATTCTTTCACCTCCACACGCTGCCTCCTACTGAGGAAAAGAAAATGTGTTCATTTCCATGCTACTGAAAGCTCGTGATTCCAATCGGCACTCAGCCCCATCATCACCTCCACCCCGATCAACAGCATGTGATTTGCTCTTGTTCCCTGCTGTTTAACTAGGTGTGTTTCCATAGAGTCCACTGCAGCCCAGCCTCTCAGTCCAGCATGGCCACTAGCAGGTTGCCCACACCAAGGGCTAATGTCGATTATGTTCAGGAAGTCACTGCTAAAACGCTCCCAAATGGGATGACTGGGAAGTGGGAGAACTTTGACGTGAGGATTTGCCTACTGTTCTCAGAAGAAACAATGTTACTGTCGATACTTTTAATATTTAATATATGCCAGATCGTATTGTAGCAAAACCCAAATACCATAGGGCCTCCCCAGAGGAGCTCACACAGTGCCCTCTGGAACCACGTCAAGACGCCAGCCCCGTGCCTGCTTCTCCACCCCTTTGCTCTGCAAGGGCGTCTCCGGGAGAACCAGGCTGCACCCACGTCCTCTGCAGTCAGCTCTGGAAGACACACTTAAAATTGTCCCAATCATCAAACTGAGTATCAGTTTTTAAATTTAAATATAAATTAATTTAAATTAAAATAAATATAATTTAAAAATCGGTTCCCGGGTCACACAGGCCATCATATTGGACAGCACAGCTCCAATATATTATTGTTCTATTGTTATTGTTTTCTACTAGTTTGTGTCCTCACCTTCATTGAAGCAGAGATCTCATCTGTTCACTATTCTATTTCCAGCACCAAGAAGAGTGGTTAGCACAGCATTTAAGAAATATTTATCACATGACCACACGAACCTGCAGGCCAGAGATTCCTATTTCTCAGATAGCTGAAAGCACAGGCTTCCGAGCCAAACTGCCTGGCTTTGCATCCAGCCTTGCTACCTACTAGCTAGGGGACCTTGTGCAATTTACTTAGCCTGGAGAGGAGCCTCAGTCTCCTCATCTGTTGATGAAGGGAATAACAGCACCTAGTTCATGGTGGTATAAGGTTTAAACGGGTTGACATTTCTAAAGTGTTTAGCACAGGGCCTGGCCTTGGCAGTCCAGTGTATCATCTTTAGGCTCTCCACATTTTTCTAGGAGTCCTAAGCGCTCAGGCCCAGCTGCCCTCATCATTCTCCCCTTGCTGTCCTTGGTGGGGCTCGAGGCCATGCCCCGTCACTCACCTGGGCTGCTGCCCAGACTTGCTGTCCACTTGTGATTCTAGTCCCTGTGACCACCCATCCTCTACTGCAAAATGGAAAGCAAAATAAGGACTCCCTCCTCTCTGTGTGAGGCTGTTTTGGAGGCCCCTAGCACATTATTGCTTGCTCCAAGCTGTTCTTTAAGATTTGTACACGTACATGTGTGTATGTGCCAACAGAGCAGCTGGGCCAACACAGGTTTACAGCACGGCCACAGACTGTCCCTGGAGCCATTTCTCCCAGCTACTGCTCACAGCCTTCGCCAAGACAACTCATCAGACCATACTCTCTCCCTCGGCATGGGGTCTTGGGGTCTCGGCAGTTGTGGCACGATTAAGAAGTTATTACCTGTATATTCATCATCGTGAAGAATTCAGCCCACTGCCTGACACATGGTGGCCACCCAATAAATATTTGTGGATTGAGGAATGGATGAATAAATGATGTTCTTTAGGCTCTGTGTCAATCAACTGGATGAGAGAAGGGGAGGGTCAATATCTGTCACCTCTTAAACTCAGTCTTACCCTGATACATGCCATATCAGCAGCATTGCAAAAATAAGCACTGTAAAGCATTGCACTCCATTAGATTCTAGTAGGTAGAGGTGACAGACATAGGTAGATTACTGTAATGCACAGAGTCCCAGAGAGAGAAAACCACATGGCCCAGGAAAGCACATGCATGGGCAGTACAGTGAAACACGAAGGCCACAGAGGTTGGGATTATATAGAAATGGATTCAAGTCCTACGTCCATGACTTGGTAACTCAGTAAACAATCTACCTCTCTTCATCTGTAAAGATGAAGTTTGCAGTTGGGATTAGTTGCCTTCTCTTTCCCAACTCTGGTCATTCTTAGCTCTGTTAAGAATGAGCGGGCTGGTTCTCAAGGATAAAGCATAGAACTATTTCCTCCCTGTGCCCTCAAAAACAGCTCACAAATGGATGTTTTTGTAGGAATTGTCTTTAAATATCTCACCATAAAGGAATGAGATTTTAGTGAGGTTTCTAGACTGATTTCTTTGTTTTTAAGCCAGCATCGTTCTGAAAAAGAGACCATCTATCTGGTTTGAAAGTGATTTACACTCCAACTATATATTTGTATTACACACAAAAAAATTTATCTTCATGATCATAAGAATATGAACATTTAAAATAAACAGTTTCTTTTTTTTTTTATACTATCAGCAAAAAGCACTTTCATTAGATAGAGGTATAGGCTGTTTGACTAGCCCATGCTTCTGTTTGAGGGAGATTTTTGTCCTCTAGTATGAAAATGAAGTTGTTAAAATTCATTTAAAACAAAAACGAAACCAACGCAAAGTCAAAACATAAAACATACCTACGTATCTGTCATATCATGGTCTGAGGTGGCCAGGTGGACACTGATGACTTAGACTTTGTCAATGCAAACCTCAAGTGGGCCCGCAGAGCTGTGAGGCAGTCCTGTCTTGTCACCCCACTTGATTTTCTCTCCTCTCCAAGCCAATTATTTCATATTTGCCTGTTGTTGGTCACATTGTGTCCCCCCCAAAAAGGAATAGTGACATCTAAACCCCATTACCTCAGAATATGACCTTGTTTTAAAATGTGGTTGTTGTACATGTAATTGGTTAAGATGAGGTCATGCTGGAGAAGGGTGGGCCCCTAATCCAATATGATTGGTGTTCTTATAAAAAGGAGAGACACACAGAAGAAAGCTGCTTTATGATAACAGAGGATTCAAGTAGTGACTCTACAAGCCAAGGAATGACAAGGATTCCTGATAAACCGCCAAAAGCTATGACGAGGCAAGGAAGGATTCCCCTACAGGTTTCAGAGGGAGTGTGGCCCTGTCACATCTTGATTTCCTATTTGTAGCCCCCAGAACAGTAGATAGTAAGCTTCTATTGTTCATGGACCTCAGCAAGAAAATAAAAGTAATAGTAAAAGAATGGTTTATGACCTGTCCCAGCTGCATTGGTGCCTTCCTCCTGTTCTGAGTCTAAGGCTAACTCCCCCACCCTCTCGCCTACTCAAGGATTTGCTCTTGCAACTATATCCATTGGCTCCTACATCATCAAAATGTTCCTCCCAACTGCATCATTCTACTTGCAAATAGAAAAAATTTCCCAAGTGTCAAAATGAGAAAGGAAGAGGGAAGGGAGAGAGGAGGGCAGAAAGAAAGAAAAGAAAGAAAGAAAGAAAGAAAGAAAGAAAGAAAGAAAGAAAGAAAGAAAGAAAGAAAGAAAGAAAGAAAGAAAGAAAGAAAGAGAGAGAGAGAGAGAGAAAGAAACAAGAGAGGGAGAATGGAAAGAGAAAGGAAGCAAAGCAAGCTCCTTTTTTTGATTCTACATCCTCCTCCAACCATCACCCCATTTCTTGGTCTCTTTTGTTGAAATACAACTCAGAATTGTTGCATATACTCGCAGACTCCACTTCAACACCCATTGCCCACTAAAATAATTCTTTACAACGTTAGAAAAGACTTCCACCTTGAGTTTTCAGTCTTCATCCTACTTGATCTTTCAGTTGCATTTGCCATAGTTGATCATTCTCTTTAGACTTTCTCATCACTTGGCTTTTGGGGACACCACACTCTCTTGGGTCATTCTTTCCCAATGCCCATTGATGGCTCTTCCTTCTCCAAATCTCAAAATTTTTGCATCATCAGGCCTCATACCTTATGTAATTTCATATAATCCCATAGCTTTAAATATCATCTATAAGCAAATAGCTCTAAAATTTGTACCTCCAGCCAAACCTCTCCCCTTAGCTACAGATCTGTCTTTTCAGCTGCCTGCTTCACATTTCCACTGGGGTAACTGATGGGTGTCTCAAATATAGTACACCCAAATCTGAACTCTATTAACCCCTAAATGGTTCCTCCCCCAACATTTCCCAGCATGGAAATGGCATCCTATCAACCCAGTTGCACAGGCTAAAGCCCTGCAATTGTCCTTGATTCCTGTCTTTCTCTCACATCTCATATCCAATCTGACAAGAAAAGTCCTGTTGGCACTACCACCAAAATGTAAATTAAGTCGCCAGTTCCCATGCCCTCCGCTGCTAACACCATAAACCAAACCACCATCATCTTCTGCCTGGATTGCTGCAATAGCTGTCTCAACAGCCTCCCTACTTCTCTTGCAGTGTCTTTCTGTGAGGAAGTACTCTGTTTAGAACATACGTCACATCTCTCTGTTGCTTCTCAGCAGCTTCCTAACACATCCGAATTCCTTTCCATGCCTACGAGGCCTAAAATGATTAACTACTGCTCACCCGTCTGATAAAGTCACCTACCATTTTCCTCTTTACTTACTCAATTTCAATAATCCTTAAAAATACTAAATTCATTCTTGCCTTAAGACTTTTTAATGTACTAATCCCTGAGCCCAAAAGTTCTGCATTCAGGTATTCCCCTATATTGTTACCTCACTTAATTCAGGTTTCTTGTCTCAAGGCACTTATGCAAAAACACTTTCCCTGGTCACCTGGTCTGAAAGCTTCCTTCCCCTCCCTTGCCCCTCTCTATGCCTAATGCTGCTTTATTTTTCTTTCCGGAACTTGTCACCAACTGGCATTATACATTTTCTGACTCATTTGCCTGTCATCAGCCTGTTCCCTAGACCCTAAGCTCCATGAGAACAGGGACTTTGACTTGACACTGACTCATCCCTAATAACTAGAGCAGTGCTCGGCACACAGTAGACTCTCAATAGCTGTATGTTGGTAAATGAATGTCTGAGTGACTTTTCCTGTTTTTGATATTTATTAAGACTCAATGGCATGTACCATGAGCAAAAAAAAAAAAATGATACATCTCACTACTTGTGATTAAAATAATTAATGGAGTCTTATGAAATTGTACACTAAACAGAGGAGAACTCTCTTCCTGTGTATAATTATTAGAGAGATGGATTTTAAAAGCAGACTTCTGTTATTTATATTAGAATAGGGGAAGGGATAAATGTATAGTTTTGCTCAATGCCAAATCACCAAGAGCCATATGTGGTAAAGTTGTTAATAGGGCCATATGCGGGAAAGTTGTCAGAATAAAACATTACTAGCCCAACTAAAAATATAAGAAAAGCAAATAAAAGATAAAAGAAAATAGACATTCTGTGCATTACCATAGATTAACTGAGATACCATGTGTAGCACAAGGTTTCAATGAGCAGTTTGTTTATAGTAATGAGAGCAGTGATGTTATAATCATTTCATAGAGGATTTTTAGGAAAGATTGTATAAACATCATCTATGTGCACTTGAGGTTTTTGTTTCATCTGTTGTAGGAAAAGTATGAATAAATAATCCTAAAACACCGGAGCCTTAATATTTTGGAAAATATTAAAGAAACATTATTTATAAAACTTGTAACCATAAGTTTAATGCCTAAGAGGGTCAAGTAGTTCAACATACTTATCCCTGTAGGACCTGGCACAATAGCTACTTCCAGTTTAAATTGAAATTTGCATTCTTAATTAACATTTCCTGGTGTGGTAGGAGACAAACAACTCATCTGCCTTGCAGGGATTTCGCAGATATCAACTTTTTTTTTTTGGTTCTAGATTCCATATTTAGCATTGGATAAGAATTGGAGTCAGAGAAAGTTTTTACTTTTATGAAGTGCATAATATTCAACATTCAAATTATCGGTGGCTTCTCTTACACTTACTAGAAACACTTACATTTACACTTGCTGGCAGTGGGATTTCCAAGTCACCACTATCCTGTCATTAGGCCTATGTGACTACATCACACTGTTGGAAGACATCCACACGCACTACCTGTTTCCAAGCCAAATTCACTCTATTGTATTTGAAACTGGTCCATCAGTTGATGTTTGGTCCTCAATGAGATTTGAGACACAGCATCATTTTATAGAAAGAGCTTTGACTTTAGAACCAAACTGAATTCTCTGCTCAGTCACAGCTAAAACTCAGTTATTTCATTTGGAAAACAGATAATAATCCTAACTGGAAGATATATTGAACATGTTTGAAAGCCCATATATAAAGTCTCCAGCATGATACATATTCAATACAGGAAAGTTGTTACTTTTTACGTTACTTTTCAATTTCACAAGTGGAGACAAGTTCATTGCTGTTCTATCTGTAACACTTCTGAGCTTCTTACTTGGGCAATTGGAGCAAATGAGAACTGATATATTCATGGAGAACTTGAACTGTCATTTCAAAGAATCCATCACCATTTTATTGATGATGATGATACACAATGTAATAGATTGCCTGGCTAAATCTCAAACCACTTCCTATGGTTACTTTGTCATTTTCTTTTCTTTTTTCTTCTTCATTGCAGTATAACTGACAAATTAAAAATTGTATATATTTAAGGTGTGAAACATAATATCTTGCTGTATTTATACATTGTGTGAAATAATTACCACAAACTACTTACGATCTACTGTCTCAGCAAGTTTCTAATGTACGTTATTAATAACTGCAGTCACCATGCTGCACATTTGATCTCCAGAACTTATCTTATAATGAGAAGTTTGTACCTTTTGATCAACATCTACTCATTTGGGCATTTTCTAAATCAGATTTCTCAATTGTATTTTTGTAGAAGGGCACTAAGTAGGGAAGATGTCCACCACACCCTCACATATATACCCAGGTAATGCTTAATTCCACAGGAATATTTGTGTAATTCTGACTCATTCTGTCCTATCCAAGAAAGCAAATCACAATTCCATTGGGACAGTGAGCGATATTTTTTAAAAATCTACACCCTCCATGAACCTTAATACCACATTATTCAAAATAAATCACCTTTGTCATATCACTACTGATCATGACACATTAGACTGTGGCCTCATTCCCACAGAGAACTGCAGCTACAGACCACCTGAGAACCTAGTAGTGCAAGAACTGTAACCTTGGAGGTGAAAGAATGGACGATAATGTGTGAACTATATAAAGACGAAAGAGGCAGACTAAAATGTTTAGGCCTCAACGTTCTGATTTGGGGATTATATGAAGATGTGTTTCCTAATGCAAATTAATGACCCCATGAAGTGGCATCCACAGAAAATAAGCTATGCCAAGGGGAAAAAAATCATTATTTACTCTTAAATTCATCACAGCTATCATCCTGCTGAACAGCCATAATCATCACACACACGTGTACAATGCACACACAACCCACCACGCACACACATACCCATGCACGTAATGTTTAGAAGCTGCTGGACTCAGGTAACGGGACTAGGCTATTTTTCCCCATTTCCTTCAGACACTATACAGTTCATCTACTGACTGGAGCAGTGCAAGAAATGATTCACACCTTCATTACGCAAAAGAGAAAAAAATTAATAGTATTCATGTGATTATCAAAGACATACACTTTGTTGTTAGAGAAAGATAAGAATTTAAAACAATTTTCTTGTCTCTCTAGTCATTTTCTACATTAAATTATCATGTAAAACTGAAAATCGGAGATTTGAATACATTACAATCCTGGCCTTAAGTTTTCTGTTTGTTGGTATGTTTCTTTGCTTGCTTTCAATTTTAACCTAGTCAAAACCCTAAGGGATCAGTTCTTATCTCATAAGAATGACTGTTTAGCATATCATTTAACACCACCCTCTGCATGCATAAACTCCTTATTTTATATAAAGATACCAGGTGCAATATTACTATGGATCCAAACTGGAAATCAGACTCTCAAATAAGATATGTTTTCCTTATTGCTTGTGCAAAATTCCCATTATGCTAATGGTACTTCAGAGTGCACGGTAGGGAAGAATATAGCCCTAAGTGTTCGTTTATGAAAGCTTCTTTTCTGAAAAGGAAAGGTTTTTTAAATGATATTCATTATCAGTACACGGGAAGTATTAGACATCATCACGATTGGTAATTGTACCATCATTTTCATAAAATAGTTAAATCACATTTGCTTCTGGAAATCTGGATTAAATCAAACTCTCATTATTCTGCTGGTGCTACACTATTGGCTACACATTGTTTCTATGTTCATTCCTCAGGCATCTTAAAGAATTTCTGTTATGTTTCAACATTTTGAGACATTTGGGATCCATAGCATTTTTTAAAAGTGTTTTAACTGCATGTCTTGCCCTTTTGCTTGTCTTAATTTAAGTTTCTTTTTAAACTGAGAAATGTATTTATTTGATGAAATGAACCATAAGCATATTTTAATAATTTTCAATTACTCCATAAGGGTAACATCTGGCTGTTTACATCAAAAGGCAGAATGTGGTATTCATAAGAGTTTATAAATAATATATATATATCTTAGATCAGATGAATTCTCTGTCTATGAAGTTTTCACTCTGCCACCTTCAGTGAATATATAAACTTAAAAGATTAATTTAATATTCTATATGAATAAGTAAATTCCTATTACTTAATACCACAATATAGTTTTCCAGATTAGTTAACACTCTGCATTGCAGTTCTCTGGAATTCCATCTTGCACTAATGAGTATACTTTTGTGCTGAATGGAGTTGCCTCATGACCCAAACTATTCCCCAGGGGTGAAGTAAGTATTTAGCACACTGAAACATTCACTAAATGATTGTTTAGTGGTCTAAAACAATTTCTTCATTTTCTAAACGTAACTACCTTATTTCTGGAAGTGTTTTACCCCTCTGGGAAAAGCAGTGTAATAAGTGGTTAAAGTTACTTGGATCAATGTTCTTCTCTATCCACTTTCCTTTTACTCTATTTGTGTGAAGACCTATTATGGACACTCCCTTGTGCAGGTATACTAATTAAAACCAGATGAGAAACTGGTATATTTCTATCTTTTCAGGAAGCACAATAGTCAAAAATCTGACTCAAATATTTCTAACTGAAACTACTGAATTCCTCCTCCAATTACCGACTCCACTGAATACATGACACCCCTACCATGACTCTGCCCATGCCTGCTCCTCTTCTTTAGTTTCCTCCAATCCATTCTCTAAAGAGCAGAAAATACATCTTCATAACAATAATTTTCAGAAGTTTTTTTCCATAACCTTATGGTTTATTAAGCAAAATTAACAACCAACAAATAAAAGTATTCTACAGCATATGACCTATTGTTTTTGATAGCTATGACCCATATTTATATAAATAACCAAGTCTAGCAGTAATGCTAGTCTTGGAATTTAGAGCCAAATACCTCTGGGAAGGGTACAGCAACTCTGTTAAATATCCCAAAGTCTGATTCACATAGAAATGTGTCCATTATATAACCCAGAGGATAATGAAAGAAACACAAAAGGTCTGGACTATTTACTGAAAGAAAAAGACTTTTATTTCAACAAAGTAATAAACTTTTGCCTGGGATCAAATACTCAGAAAGAAGTAGTGTTATCATGTCAGATGATCATGTGCTTTAAGTTGCCCAAAGCTGAGCAGCAATACTTCAAGTCTCTATGCACAACCCAGGTGAATGGAATTCATTGTAGATATCACAGCACAATCACGCAAAACAGTTTGAAAGTGTAGACCCTTCTTGAATCTTCGCACCCACAGTAAGACCTTGTCCTGAAAGAATCCCATGGTCCCACAGGGCCCCAAGAAGGAAGAGTCCTAACATTTTTCTGTGACCACACATTTGCTTCAGTTCACAGTTATATTTGCCAGCAGAATTCATTTTCAAGCCTTTTTTTATTCCAACAAGTAACGAAAAATAACTTTACTACCAATTTTTACATCAAATTTTCTGGACATAGCCTAAATAAAATGATTCATACAAGTTGAATATTCCTTACCTGAAATACTTGGGACAAGAAAGTTTTGATTTCCAATGTTTTCAGATTTTGGAATATTTGCATATATATCATGAGTTATCTTTGGGATAAGACCCAAGTCTAATCAAAAAATACATTATGTTTCATATACACCTTACACACATAGTCTGAAGGTAATTTTATACAATATTTTTAATAATTTTGTGCATGAAACAAAGTTTTTATTTATTACCCTTTGTGGGCATGCTTGCATAGGTGAATCTGTTCTTGCACTGAAAATATATATTATAGCTGATGGAAGCTGGGGTGCCCTTTTACCCCTTGGGAACACTGAATAAACTGTGTGTTGTGCAGCTGCATTTTTACTGCAACCCATCACATGAGATCAGATGTAGAATTTTCCACTTGTAGCATCATGTTAGCACTCAAAATATTTCAGATTTTGGATCATTTAAGATTTTGGATTTTCAGATTAGGGGCATTCAACCTGTACATAAAAATAATTTTTTATTGGCTTATAAAAGCAAGCTTAAAAGTGACACCAATATGTTTATTTACATTGCAACATTCACATTGCAAAGTTAGTGTTAAATAAACTCTATTTTATGAGACATTTCTAACCCCACTTCTGAATAATCATCAAGCTGGTGTGTAGAGTAGTAGAGTAGGACCTGTACATCTGATGACAGAAGGCACATAGCTCTGGATGGGAATGAGGCCAGCAGCTACAACAGTAAGCTGTGCATGTCTTACCTAGGGAGACTTTCACCTTGTTTTGGATGCTCCCTTCTTGGAGACACCCTTTCCTATTGCCTTACCCTTCCTCCACAACACTTTGTAAGCTCTACCTTTACTCCACTATGGATAGCCTCAAGGGACCTCACATCAATTCTTTAAATCAATAAGAGAGCTGAAAACTGAGGTTTTAGCTCCTTTCTCCAGGATGGAATAGCAGATACTTATGCATCTAACGTGGAGATGAGAGGAATGTAGGATGAGAGGACAGTGAAAATATCTATATTTACATATTTATTATCTGTTTTTTTTATTCAGCATAACACTAGCATTTTTCTCTCAGGGTCCTAATGCCCCTTTTAAAAGATATAGACTGGCTGAATGGATGAAATAATACACCCCAAGCATCTGCTGTCTCCAAGAAACCCATCTAACTTGCAAAGATACTCATAGACTCAAAATAAAGGGTTGGAAAAAAATATTACATGTGAATGGAAACCAAAAGCGAGCAGGAGTAGCTATGTCCATATCAGATAAAAGAGATTTTTTAACCATCAACAATGGTTAAAAAAAAAGACAAAGATGATCATTATGTAATGATAAAGGCAGCAATTCAACAAGAAGATGTAATAACCCTAAATATATATCCACCTAACACAGGAGCTCCCTGATTTATAAATAAAATACTACTAGATCTAAGCAAAGAAATAAACAGCAACACTATAATTTCTAGGGACTTCAACACTCCACTGACATAACTGAACAAATCATCAAGGCAGAAGTCAACAAAGAAACACTAGACTTAAACAGCACTCTAGAACAAATGTATCTAACAGACATATATAGAATGTTCTACCCCAAAACTGCAGAATATACATTCTTCTCATCAGCACATGAGACATTGTACAAGATAGATCATATGTTAGCCCACAAAACAAGTCTCAGCAAATTCAGAAAAATCAAAATCATTCCATGTATATTCTCAGATCAAAGTGGAATAAGACTGGAAATTAATTCCAAGAGGAACTCTCAAATCTACAAAAAGACATGGCAATTAAACAACTGCTGCTGAACAATCCTTGGGTCCATAATGAAATTAAAATGGAAATCAAAAGATTTTTTGAACTGAATGAAAATCATGACACAAGCATCCAAAATCTACAGCAAAAGCAGTGTTAAGAGGGAAATTTATAGCCTTATGTGCTTACATCAAAAAGAGA
Organism: Lemur catta; assembly: GCF_020740605.2. Taxonomy (NCBI): domain Eukaryota; kingdom Metazoa; phylum Chordata; class Mammalia; order Primates; family Lemuridae; genus Lemur; species Lemur catta. The sequence goes on along the minus strand of NC_059136.1, from coordinate 83,151,256 downwards.
GAAAGAGGCCAGGTGCAGTGGCTCATGCCTGTAATCCTAGCATTCTGGGAGGCCGAGGTGGGAGGATCGCTTGAGGTCAGGAGTTCGAGACCAGCCTGAGCAAGAGCGAGACCCTGTCTCCACTAAAAATAGAAAGAAATGATTTGGACAACTAAAAATATATATAGAAAAGAAAAATTAGCCTGGCATGGTGGCACATGCCTGTAGTCCCAGCTACTTGGGAGGCTGAGGCAGGAGGATTGCTTAAGCACAGGAGTTTGAGTTTCCTGTGAGCTAGGCTGATGCCACGGCACTTTAGCCTGGGCAACAGAGTGAGACTCTGTCTCAAAAAGCAAAAAAAAAAAAAAAAAAAGAGAGAAAGCACAAATTAGCAGCCTAATGTCATACCACAAGAAATTAAGAAAAAGAACAAATGAAACCCAAAGCTAACAGAAAAAAAGACATAACAAAGCTCAGAGCATAACTAAATGACATGGAAACCAGAAAAGCAATACAAAGAATCAATGAAACAAAAAGTTGGTTCCCTGAAAAGACTAAACAAAATTGATAGACGTCTAACTAGATTAACCAGAAAGAGAAAAGAAAGGACCCAAATAAGCTCAATCAAAAATGAAAAAGGTGACGTTACAACTGATACCACAGATATACAAAATATCAGCCATGAATACTATGAAAATATCTGTGCACACAAAATATAAAAATGGGAAATGGATAAATTCCTGGAAGCACATAATCTCTGAAGCCTGAATCAGGAAGAAATAAAAATCCTGAACAGACCAATGATGAGCAGTGAGATTGAAACAGTCATAAAAAAAAATCTGCAAACAAAATAAGCCTTGGACCAAAAGGATTCATAGCTGAATTCTACCACACCTACAAAGAAGAATGGGTACCAATCCTGCAGAAATTATTCCATAATATCAAGCAGGGAATTCTCCCTAACTCATTCTATGAAGCCATTATCACCTTGATATCAAAGCCAGGAAAGGACTCAACAAAAAAAGAAAACTACAGACCAATATCCCTTATGAACATACATGCAAAAATCCTCAACAAAATACTGGCAAACTGAATTCAACAGCACATCAAAAAGATAATTCGCCATGATCAAGTGGGTTTTATCCCTGGGATGGAAGGATGGTTTAACATACACAAATCAATAAATGTAACTCATCATATAAACAGAAGTAAAAACAAAGACCATATAATCATCTCAATAGATTAAGTAAAAGCATTCAATAAAATCCAGCACCCCTTCATGATAAAAACCCTCAACAAACTCGGCATAGAAGGAACATAACTTAAAATAATAAAAGCCACATATGACAAACCCATAGCCAAAATTATACAGAATAGGGAGAAGCTGAAATCATTCCCCCTAAGATCTGGAACAAGGCAAGGATGCCCACTGTCCCACCTCTATTCAATTTCCAGAATTTCCATTTCTGGAAATCCTAGCCAGAACAGTCAGGCAAGAATAGGAAAAAAAGAGTATCCAAATCAGGAAAGAGGAGGTCAAATTATCCTTGTTCACTGATGATGTGATCTGATATCTAGAAAACCCTAAAGACTCCACTAAAAGACTCCTAGAATTCCTAGAATTGGTAAATAAATTCAGCAAATTCTCAGGTTGCAAAATTAATGTACACAAATCAGTAACATTTCTATATTCTAATAACAGTCAACTGAGAGTCAAATCAAAACTCAATACCATTCACAATAGCTACAAAGAAAATAAAATACCTATACTTAACCAAGGAGGTAAAAGGTCTCTATAAGGAGAGCTAGAAAACACTGAAGAAAGAAGCTGCCAAGGTCCAAACAAATGAAAAAACATCATGTTCATGGATCAGTAGAATCAACATTGTTAAAATGTCCATGCTATCCAAGTGATTTACAGATTCAATATTAATCCCCATCAAAATACTAACATCATATTTCATAGATCTAGAAAAAATAATTCTACCCTTCATTTGGAACCAAAAAAAGAGCCCAAATAGCCAAAGCAATCTTAAGCAAAAAGAACAAATTTGGAGGCATCACATTATACTGTAAGGCTACAGTAACCAAGCCAGCATGGTACTGGTATAAAAGTAGACACATAGACCAATGGAACAGAAGAGAGAACCCAGAAATAAAACTATCAACCTATAATCTACTGATCTTCAACATAGCAGACAAGAACATATAATGGGAAAGGAAGTCCTATTCAACCAATGGTGCTGGGAAAACTGGATAACCATACGCAAAAGAATGAAACAGAACCTCTATCTCTAACCATATACAAAAATTAATGTAAGGTGGGTAAAAGACCTAAATGTAAGGGGTGAAATCCTAAAAATTCTAGAAGAAAACACAGGAAAACTTCTTCTAGACATCAGCCTATGCAAAGAATTTATGACTAAGACCACAAAGGCAATTACAGCAACAACAAAATTAAATAAATGGGACTTGATTAAATTTAAAAAGCTTCTGTACAGCAAAGGAAATAATAAACAGAGTAAATAGACAACCTGCTGAGTGGGAGAAAATATTCATCCAACTATTCATCCAATAAAGGGCTAATATCTAAAATCTACAAAGAACTCAACCAAATTAGCAAGAAAAAAAACAAATATCTCACTAAAAAGTGGACAAAAGACATGGACAGAAGTTTTTCAAAAGAAGATAGACAAATGGCCAACAAACATATGAAAAAAATGCTCACATCACTAATCATCAGGGAAATGCAATTTAAAACCACAATAAGATATCACTTTATCCCTTTCAGAATGGGCATTATTAAAAAGTCAAAAAAACATGGATGCTGGTGTGGATGCAGAGAGAAAGGAATGCTTATAAACTATTGATGGGACTGCAAATTAGTATAACCTCTATAGAAAGCAGTATGAAGATTCCTCAAAGAAATAAGTATAGACTTACCATTTGACCCAACAATCCCACTACTGGATATCTACCTGAAGGAAGAGAAGTCATTTTACCAAAAGGACACCTGCACTTGAATGTTTATCACAGCACAATTCACAATCACAAAGATGTGGAATCAACCTAAGTGCCCGTCAATTTATGAGTGGATTTACATAATGTGTTATATATATACCATGGATTACTACTCAACCATATGGAATGAAATAATGTCTTTTACAGTAACTTGGATGGAACTAAAGACCATTATTCTAAATGAAGTATCTCAGGAATGGAAAAACAGCCACATGTTTTCTCTAATAATTTGGAGCTAAACCTTGGGCACACAGGGGCACAAAGAGACATAAAGGACATTGGAAACCAGGAAGAGGAGAGGGAACGAAGGGTGAGGGTTAAAAACCTACCGTTCACATACAATGAACACTATTCTGGTGATGGGTACACTAAAAGCCCTGACTTAAGCATCATGCAGAGTATTCATGTAACAAAGACATTTATACCCCCACAATGTCTTGAGATTTTAAAAAAGGGGGGAAAAACATAACAAAGAGAAGATTGCACACAATTTGATTAATATAATGAGAGGTATAATTATCCAGAATTATGGAAGCACTACTTCAGCATACAAGGAAGTCTTTCTGAAGAGGAAATACTTGGGTTTTTAAGATGAGTAGGTGTTAGGCAAATGAAGGGTGTGAGGAGGTAGCAGGAGGTATATGGACATTCAGGGTAGAGGAAAAGGAATGGGCCAAGGCACAAAAGTTATCAATAATGTGTTCTTGGGTGAGAAACTGCAAGTGATCAATATTGCTGGAGCAAAAGGAAGAGAGAGGCACAGTCTGGATTGGAGAGAACAGGTTAAAGCTTTTGAATTTTACATGGTTTTCCTCCCAATCATAGTCTTTCTCTTCTCTCTGCTTGACTGCACTTCTAAGCTTTATTTCTTTGGCAAACTCCTCTTTATCCCCCCATACCTAACCCATATCTTCTCCTTGGTGAAGTGTTTCATAACCTCTACTGTTCAGCATCCCTCTCTTTCTATCAGACAGACTTAACCAACTCTTCTGGGGTTTTTGACACCATAATATGCATTGAAATTATCTGTTTAAATTTCTAAAATAGACACCTCATTAAAATCAATAAATGTAAGCTTACTTATTTAAAGGAAACTTGAAATACAGTGCACTGAAAGACATTTTCTATGTTAACGGCAAAACCCTCAAAACAAATTTAAAGAATGTAGCAGTCTTTGGCTTCCTCTACAAAATTATCAATAACTAGTAATAGCATCATTTAGTTTAAGTATTCTCTGATATAATCTTCTAATACTGGGGTTTAAGTTAATTTCATTGGGTAACAGAATTTCCTTTAATTTGCTAAATTTCATCCATTAGGTTAATATTTATTATCTACTATGTATAAAGCTGTGTGTTAGTTTGCAAGGATAAATTGGATATTGTTAATAAAGGTCTAACAATTTAATTGCAGATTTAAGACATATCTAAACAGTCAGCTGATTTAGCACTAGCTAGAAGGATATAACATAAAACTCCCCCAGGATGTTGCACCAAGGTTGCATGGAGGAAGTGGCATCAAAGGTGACCCTGGGCGGAGGAGTTCAGCAGGACTGATAAGTTCATTACCTTCAGATTCATAAATAGGACAAAAGGTAGCAAAAGGTGGGTTGGTTAGAGGGCACATATGGTGTGGTCAGTAGTGGCCAACAAGTTATGTTGGGGACAGATCAGTGGCTATTGAAGGCCAATTTAATGTTAAGTCTTCATTTGGGGAAAGCTGGCACCTTTTGATTAGAGAAATGACATTAGCAAATCTGTTCTTTGGGGAGATTCATTTTGGCAATGTTGTGCTGTTGGATTTAGGAGAGAAGAAAAGCAGCCCTGAAGTGACCAGTATGAAGAAAAATTAACGCAGTAGTCTAGACTTACAACATTGAAGCTCAGAGAGTGACAGTCAGATTAAAGAATTCATCGATAAAAGAAACATTTCTAACAAACAGACATCAATGTACATTTACTTTATTACTGGTAAATTTTTATCATTATCATTGTGTGTGCATGATCCATTTTCTCCCTAAATGATGTCATCGTATAATCATACGGTCCCAGATTGTGCCAGAATCACTCACCTAATGCCAGAAAATGACCCATTTCTTATTAGAATTCTATGAAGCAAACTATTACGCCAAAGTATGTGTTTTTCAAATGGGTTTGTTCTCATGCCTAAAATTGTCCCAAGATGACAATTAAAGAGTAGTCTCAGAAAAGAATGGAACATCAAAACACACTTGGTTATTTTATTATATTTTCAGGCCACTGCATTTTAAGGGTAAGTTAGATTATATTATGTCTTATATCTGCCAAAAAAAGTCTGTCTCAACCCACTCTGTCATGAGAATAGATCTTTCTAGGAGCCAGTGCTTCCATCTGGAGCTCTGTGCATGAACTTTAGTCAAACTCCAGTAACTTTTTTCAAAAATGTATTCCCTGCAGTATACAATAGAAGATTTTTTAATTAGAATATAATATATATACACAAAAGTGTACATACCATAACCATACAGTTAGCTGAAGTTTCGCAGACTGAATGCACCTGTGTAACAGGACTCACATCAAGAAAAAAGAACATTCCAGGAACACGAAGACTTCCTCGTGCTTTCATGTAGTCCCCACATCCCACTCCAAGGAAAACTACCCTCTGGACTTCCAACAGTTTAAATTAGTTTCACCCATCTTTCCATTATTAAGGAATTAAATAATATGTGTTCTCTTCTGTGGCTTTTTTTCCTTCCACAGTTTGTAGGATTCACCCATTTTGCTACACATAGTTGTAGGCCACTTATACTCATTGCTATATAGTATCACGTTGTACAAGTATGTCACAATTTTATTTATTCATTGATACATAACAGGAATCAGTGAACTATGATTCTCTGGCCAGCTGCCTATTTTTGTAAATAAAGCGTTATTGGAACACAGCCACTTACATATTGTCTATGGCTGCTTTCAAGCTGCAAGTACAGAGTTCAACAGTTGCAACAGAGATTGTATGACCCATAAACCTAAAATATTTACCATCTGGCCCTACAGGGATAGTCTACCAGCCCTTGCTTATAGTATTCTATTGTGTGAATGCACCACACTGGTTGAGAATTTCTCATTTTAAATTATTGCAAATATTGGACCTATGAAGGCTAACACATGGCTTTGGGTAGGCATATATGCAGTGCAATTGGTAAGTCACAGGACGTTTGTGTGTTCCACTTTAGCAGATACTGTCAATTTTCCAGAATGTTTTTACCAATGTACACACTCACTAGCAATATATAAATTCCAGTTTTTCAACCTCCTTGCCTATACTTGGCATATTTTTTGTTGCTAATTTAACCTATCCTGGTGGCTGTATAGTGTGATATCTCATTGCGGGTTTAATTTACATTTTCCTGGTTACTAAGGAAGTTGAGCTTCTTTTCATATGTTTATCGCCCATTTGGATATACTCTTTGGTGAAATGTCTATTCTATTGTGACCATTTTTTAATGGCTTGACTGCCTCTCTTTTCAATTATTTGAAGGTGTTCTGTTGACATCCTAAATACGAGTCCTTTACACTGTGAATATCTCTCTCACTCTAAGGTTTGCTCCAATTCTCTTAATAGCATCTTGGTGTTTCTCATGTTTAAGACATTTTTTCCTATTCCAAAGTCATGAAGATGTTTTCCTCTGGAAAGGCTAATTGTTTACTTCCCATATTTATATCTGTAATCCATCTGGAGTTGATTTTTGTGTGTGATGGGAGGTAGAGGTCCAGATTTTTCCATATAAATATTCAGTTGTTCAGCACAAACTAACGAAAGGAACATGCTTTCCCCCTTCTCCTGCAGTGCCCCCTTTGTCAAAAATCAGGGAGTAGACACATTTGATAAAATAGGTATCTGGGAAACCTGTATTTATTCAATCTTCATTCATTCATTCAATAAATATTTACTGAGTATCTATTAATTGAATAGCTATGTCTTTTTTTTATTTCAGAATATTATAGGGGTACAAACACTTTGGTTACATATTGCCTTTGCGCTGCCTGAGTCAGAGTTATAAGCATGCCCATCCCCCAGAAAGCACATACCGCATCCATTAGGTGTGAATTTACCCATCTCTTCCACCCCCCCACCTGCCCGATACCCAATGAATGTTACTTATATATGTGCACATAAGTGTTAATCAAATAGTACCAATTTAATGGTGAGTACATGCAGTGCTTGTTTTTCCATTCTTGGGGTACTTCACTTAGTAGAATGGGCTCTAGCTCCATCCAAGATAATACAAGAAATATTAGTTCACTATTGTTTTTTGTGGCTAAATAGTACTCCATGGTATACATATACCACATTTTATTTATCCACTCATATATTGATGGGCATTTGGGTTGTTTCCACATCTTTGAAATTATGAATTGTGCCATTATACACATTCGAGTGCAGATTTCTTTATTATAGAATGTCTTTTTCCTTTGGGTAAATACCTAGCAGTGGGTTTGCTGGATCAAATCATAGTTCTACTTTTAGTTCTTTGAGGTATCTCCATACTACTTTCCATAGAGATTGTACTAATTTGCAGTCCCACCAGCAGTGTATGAGTGTTCCTATCTCTTCGCATCCACACCAACATTTATTGTTTTGGGACTTTTTCATAAAGGCCATTCTCACTGGAGTTAAGTGATAACTCATTGTGGTTTTGATTTGCATTTCCCTGATGATTAAAGAGGTTGAGCAATTTTTCATATGTTTGTTTGCCATTAATCTGTCTTCTTTTGAAAAGTTTCTGTTCATGTCCTTTGCCTACATTTTAATGGGGTAGTTTGATTTTTTCTTACTAATTTTCCTGAGTTCTATACAAATTCTATTTATCAGCCCTTTATCAGATGTGTAGCATGTAAATATTTTCTCCCATTCTGTAGGTTGTCTGTTCCCTCTAATGGTAGTTTCCATGGCTGTGTAGAAGCTTTTTAATTTGATCAGGTCCCATTTATTTATTTTTGTTGTTGCTGTGATTGCTTTTGGGGTCTTGTTCATAAATTCTTTGCCTAGGCCAATGTCTATAAGAGTTTTTCTAACGTGCCAAGGTTGCCCACTGTCTTCACTTCTATTCAACATAGTGCTCAAAGTCTTTGCTAGAGCAATCAGACAAGAAAAGGAAATCAAGGGTATCCAAATAGAGCCAGAAGAGGTCAAACTGTGGCCTTTTGCTGGTGATATATTATATCTAGAAAACCCCAAAGATTCAACCAAGAGACTCCTGGAATTGACAAATGAATTCAGCAGTCTCAGAATACAAAAGCAATGTACACAGATTAGTAGCTTTCATATACGCCAATAACAGTCAAGCCAAGAATTAAATCAAAGATGCAATACCTTTCACAATAGCATCAAAGAAAGTAAAATATTTAGGAATATATTTAACTAAGGAGGTGAGAGACATATATAGGGAGAACTATGAAACACTGAGAAAAGAAATTGCAGAGGATGCAAACATATGGAAAGTCATACCATGCTCATGGGTCAGCAGAATCAATATTGTTAAAATACTACCCAAAGTGATCTACAGATTCAATGCAATCCCTTTTAAAATACCAATATCATTTTTTGAAGATGTAGAAAAAATAATTCTATGCTTGTACAGAACCAGAGAAGACCCCAGTATAGCCAAAGCAATCTTATGCAAAAAGAAAAAATGAGAAGTCATCAATCTACCAGACTTCAAGCTATACTACAAGGCTATAGTAACCAAAACAGCATAGTACTGGCATAAGAACAGAGACATAGACCAACGGAACAGGACTGAGAGCCCAGATATAAAACCATCCTCATATTGTCATCTGATCTGGAGAAAAGGATCCCTATTCAATAAATGGTGCTAGGAAACTGGATAGCCATATGTAGGAGACTGAAATAGGATCCATACCTCTCACCTCTCACAAAACTCTACTCACAATGGATAACAAACTTAAACCTAATGCATGAAACCTTGAGTAACTATTTCTATTAGAAGTTGGTAGTTTCAGAGGTTTGAGAAAAATGAAGAAAATTGAGAATAGCCACAAAAGAAAACCTAAGAGAAATTAGCATTAGAATTATCTCAGGGCAGTATTAAGGGACTTATATATGAAAGAAACTAGATGATTACAGTGTAAAACTCTAAATAATTATGGTGTCTTTACTGACAAATTATAAAGAATATTGACAGGTAGGTTCGTCCTAGGTATGAGTTTTGCCAGCCAAATGCTATAGCAAACAATGGAGTGAGTAAGGGAGTGGGCGGATTCTGGTTAAAAATTGGTTGAATGTACAGACTATTAAATCTAACGTGAATAAGACACAAAGGCAGGAATCATAGGCATGGAGATGATAGGTGCAGGAGGTCTTAAAACCCAAGAGGATGAGTGGATATCACTAAATGAAATTAGTGAAATAATTTCAAATAAATGAAATAGCTGATGTGGTCTGAAAGTGACATGTTTGAATTTAAGGTTTCTATGGTGTTCAGTTCCATGAAATGCAACATTCCAAAGTATAGAAATAGAGTTGGAGTGAAGGTTACTAATGATGAGGAGGCCAAGGAAATGAGAAGCTAGGGAACTGAAGATCAAAGTGAGCCAACCTGATGGAAAGACCTGGGGCAGGAGGAAGTGGTGATCCGGGTACCTGAGTACTCAGTGAATGGAGGAAGCAGCCAAACTACATGATGAGTGCCAGGTGCACTGTCTGGAGAATGAGAACGGACGCGCTTGGGACTCTGACTCTGGGGAATGGGTGGGACATGGAAAATGTATATAACCTAAACTTATGTACCCCCATGATGAGCTGAAATTAAAAAAAAAAAAAAGAAAAAAGAAAAAAAAAAAAACAAAAGGATGGAGAGATCGCAGCAGCAAGGAGGGACGCTCTCCTCTGCAGGAGTGGCATGCCCTTAAAGGGCTGGTTTACAAGAATGTTGAGGACTAATGATGTGTTGGTGAATCGGGTGGTGAGGGGCACCTGCCACCCCCTTGACCCTGCAACATATAGGTGAGCAGCCTTCCTTGAAGAGGGATGAACTGCTTTCTTCAGGGGTGAGACAAGACTTAGTTAAGGGAAAGATAAAAAGGGAGCACGAAAATAAATGTTTGAGATGTGAGAGATTGTGTTACCCAGGGGAAAGAAGTTCCCATGGATGCAGTAGAAAGATTGTGGAGAAAAATATTTGGGTAGGGGAGAGTCCATAGCTACATGATCAGAACCATGGACATAGAGTGGACAAATATTAAATAAATGTAGGTGCTCTTCAGTTGGCCTTAGCATTACAGTTGGAAGTGGTAACGATAATGGCAAAGTGAAGCTGCGCTACTGCCATTTTCATAGCCCTTTACAAAATCTACAAAGTGACACAGTTTATTTTATTTGAACCTATAAACAACAGATAAGCATAAAACCTAGGTAAAAAAATTTTCTGAAATACTATAAAAGGCATTTTTCATTACTTGCACCTTGTGAAAATCAGTCAGTTCACATGTGATATTTGTATGTACATAAGCAGAAGTCATTATTGGCTTCTAAATCTCTTAATTCTCATATACTTGTTTTATTCTGCAATGCATAAGCCATTTGTGCATTCTTTTTTCTTAAGTACATCCTAAAGCAAATACATTAATTGCTGTGTCTATTTACAAGTAGTTTTATCAGCAGTAATCCTATTGTTGGGTTTCATTTGACCTCCTTAAGGAATGCTAAATATCTAAGAAGTCATTCTGTCTCTATGTTACTTTTAACCATAGATATAAAATAATTGAAGAAATAGGGATGAGAACTTGTGCAAGTCCTTTATATATTAAAATTAGGTTTTCCCTGAGAAAATTCAAAGAATCTAACATTATCTTCCATAGAAGAATAAAGTTTGACAGTAACTCATAAAAGAGGTAGACGTAGAGAAATCAAGTTTCACCAACAATATCACAGACCTATAACAAGCTCATGTGTATCTTTGTGTTTGCTTTTTACTTATTACAGGGATAACCTTTCTCCTTTTCTCAGCATACCATAAAAATAATAATAGTATTTGGGAAAGGTTTTTTTCTTTCCCCAAAATGGAAAGTAAAAACTCAGCAATGAGACCTATCAGGCTTATCACCATTCTCTTCATTAAAAATCAGTCACTCAAAATATTTTAACATATTCTTTTGTATGTTCCTGGGCTAGTTCTGTATTATGAAACAAAATGAGTGCAGGAAGTTTTTGTTTGTTTTCTTTTGGTTTTTTAACACCAGCTATAAAGTTAGGAAAAGCAACACAAGCATCTACTATTTGAGGCAATTATCTTTGTCACATATTAGCTTTGTGGGTTTTTTTTTTTTTTCCCTTCACTGAAAAAAAATAACAAACTATGCATGCTAGTGGGAGTGTTCCTCATGCTGGAGTGGAGGCTGGGACAAGGGCTGGGAGAATGGGCTTTTGTTAGTTACCTTTTTTTTTTTTTTTTCTTTTTTACAAGCTGGTCTTGACTATTACTTCCCTCTTTGTGCCTTATCTGTGGGCAAAATAATCCTCTAAAAAAAATGAATGGTAGCTTGACCTCCCATTTATCTCTGTCCAGAGTCCACTGTCACCAGACTGATGAAAAGTAGGGAAAGGAGTCCGTCAGCAGAGCCTGTTAATTCAAAGATCTCTGTCTGACTGGTTTTGTTTGGGGAGTATAGACTTTCTTTCTGTTAAGTGAACAAGTTATTTTCTTTCTGTCCAGCTCAGGCTATAGAATGATTACAGCCCCTGAAGAGTAAATTAGACTCTGACGGCTGTGGTAAAGGAGAAGTTGGAAAGTCAACAGCGTCGTTAAAATAATACTTTCTTCCAAGTGTCATCATGTGTGCCAGAGCCAACTGCTCATGACAGCACTGAGATTGATAAGGATCCGCTTAGACTTATCCAAATCAAGGGGGAAAGCTAGTTGAGATATGGACAAGCCAGACGGTGTAGATCCATGGAGACAAAGTTGGTCTTTGATGGAATGCATAAATCATACCTTTGCCAAGAATCTGAATTTCTTCCTGAAGTCCCCTTTGCTTTTCTCCAAAGGTATTTCAAGTCTTGATAACCTACATTATTTTCGAATATCCTCCTTTCTCTTAGACTGTAAACCATGAATATCCATGAGCTCCCACACATGATAGAGACAATTAAATGTGTAAATGTACCTGTGTTTGTTATCCTAAAACATGTTCATAGGGACCTTCTCATTTAGGTCAAAATTAATGACAGGGGAGATTGTGCTAAAGTGGTTCAGAGAAGAATCTAGTGGCTAGTGCTATTTTTACCTTGATAGTTTGGGATGTGGGGAAAGAATGAAAAATCTGAGCACTGTCCAAAATGACAATAAAGAGCTTTAATGATTGAAAGGAGGGGGAAAAGTACATGCAAAATGTTATTTTTGCAGGAAGGGGAAGAGACCACAAAAAGATATGAGCCCAATAGAGGATATCTATATCTCATATATAGATATATGATATAGATATATCTCATATATAGATATATATATATCTCATATATATATATATATCCTATATGGCACGATCATAGCAGATTGGGGTTTTATTTATTTATTTGTTTGTTTTTTACTTTTACAGCACAGTTAACAAAATAACCAACATCAATTACTTTGTAGATTATAATTTGGGGGAGCAAGTCATCACACATTTTTCCCATCTACAAAATGAGGAAAGAAATACTTCTTTGAATTGTTATGAAGACTGAATTCGGTAAACTGCATTAACTAGATAGATAATTATTCACCAGGGAGATAATTATTCTAGGGAGACCAGGGAAAGCAGATGGAAGTATTAATAGAAGAGGGAGTAGCTGAAAGAGAAGAATAATGGGACAGAGAAGAGAGAGATTATATATTGGAGATATAGATTGAAATCTGAGAATAGTGTGTAGGGTCGGAGCAGGTCATTAGGGGAAAGAGCCTGCGATTGTTCTCCAGGTGACTCTGCTGAATCTCCTGCTGCTACACTCCCTGGGCACCATAGACCCCTTGTAATCCTTTGCTACAGGGGACAGTGAGCTCCATGACATGCCCACAGTGAGCTCGGTGACATGCCCACAGTTACATATTTCAGCTCCCTCTGATCACTGGAGTCCATCATCCATTATTTATCCCATGTCAAGCTCAAAAGTCAGAGAGCACACCGTGCCAGCCCTCACTCTGACCTGCCCTGTGAGTCTTGTCCTCTTGTTGCTGGAGTTTCACCTTTGTCTTCAGACTCAGTCTACTTGTCTATGGGCTTTGGTACACCTCCCCTTACCCGCCTTCTTGAGTAAAGGTGCTCCAGTCCTAACTCACGGCATGTCACCCTGGACCTTACCATCACTCAGATCCCCTCTACCAACCTGGAGCACAATTTAGATAGTACTGTATTAAACAATACTCTAGCATCTGAAACACTGAAATTATGGTTTGTCTGTTACTTTAAAAGAGGAAGACTTTTCTCTACATTGCCTCTATTTCTTTTGATAGAGTAACTAGATATGGACACAGTTGTTATTAGAAGTTCTACAAAAGTTGTTTGGTACTTAATATCTTTGGTAGCATGTGAAGGAGCTCAGGAAATTTCACCCCAAAATATGATTCCTTGGTATAAAGAGTATTTTGAATTAAAGGCCCTTAGAGATTAACAGGGTTGGAAGGGGTTTCCCTCTATCTGCATAACCACATGGATCCATCAAAAGAACAATGGACTTCCCTCCCTTCCCCTTTATCTCAGTATATTGCAGGAAAGAACACCAAGAATGCAACCAGATCTGGCCCAGATTATTTTAAAACATACATGTCTTCCAGGTTAATTTACAAGTCAATCTGTTTCCCCCCTCCATTCATTCTCCCAAGTATCTATTCATCCTCCTTGGCAACCATTTATTGCCCCTAAGCAGAATTACCTATATTCCTCATCTCCCCCTCCCCTCTAAAAGGTGTGTATAAAAATATCTGGATCCCATTGGGATACTGAGTAATCACTCTGTGATTCTCTCTGTGCGCACAGTAAATAAACCTCTTATTAAGCTGCCTCTTATTAATCTGCCTTAATTGTGAGTTGACCTTTCAGTGAACTTTCAGGGGAGAAAGCAAGTTTCCCCTCACGCTCATACATGTGAAAAGAAAAGTAAAAAAAGGACATATTAAATAAAAGCCATACAAATACCTTCACTCTATAATTTACTTCTCCTGAATTATTGGTAGCTAAAATGTCTCTTGCCTAAGTAGTTTCACAAGCATATTTATAAATAGTAAAAATAGAAAATTTTAATATAATATTCTTCATCATGTTTGTTCATGCTTTCATCTTCTTGAAGGTGTATTTTTTAACTTTAATTTTGGTATGGATTCATGACAGTATTGCCAAGTTTCAAATTTACAATAATTCTAAACTTAAAAATGTTTTCAAAGTATATTGATGATTTTCACATGTAGAAAAAATTTTCATATTTACTTTCAAATGTAGAAAAATATTCTTTACATTTACTTGAAGAAAACAAATTCAGTTTATTTAAACTTTAAGCTAAGCATAAAAACAAAACTCAGTAGCAGTTTATGTCTTTTAAACATAGCTCCATGAGTCGTTGTTTCCAAGAAACAATTTTCTCTTTAGTGACCACTGCAAAAGGATAAAAATTTGTCATAAAAATATTGTATTTTGTGTGTCCCTTGGCAATTAGTTGAGTCATCGCCCTAAGAAAAAGAAGACCAGAATTCTCATAAAAGTCCAGTATTGACTCACCAAATGTTTATGGCTGGGCCATTCTCATTCGTGCTTTTCTTAAGAAAAAGAGACAGAAACTCTTGTACCCATCTCATCCATCTCTAGAAATGAGGCCATTCCAGTACCTCCAACTCTAAAAAAAAGTCTCTTTGAAATCATGGTGATTTTATATCAATTTTGAAATATAAGCCCTTCTGTAACTTTTGGCTTTGTCTATCTTTTCCAAGGCACAGATCTAAATGTTTTATCCAACCTTTATATCCAAAACAATCAATAAGGTCATTTTCTATGGAAACATTTGTAAAATCCATCTAATGAATTTGTCTTTCTTTTCATCTTGATGACACATGGTTACAAACAAAGGTAAATATTTCCCTTCAGAAATTTCTTGTTAATGCTAATTTAGTACTAATTTTATTTTTAAAGTTCAATGTTTATAGTAGGAGAGTGTATTATCCATCAATCTGCTCAATCCTGCTTTATCACATCTGAGAAAGTTCCGTCAATCAGCAATCAAGTGAATACATGAGTATCTTCCACCTTGTTAAGCACCAATGATGCAGTAGAATATTTGATGTGGTCTCTGAACTCAAGGAGGTTCAAAGCTAGTTGGGAGAAGGGGAAGTACAACTCATTAAATTTATTAAAGAACATGACAGTAAACTCTATGTAACTTCTGATAAACTCTGTAGTAGTTCAGAGGACAGAATAATCTGTATAACTTGGGGCTATATTTCTCAAAGTGTGTTCTAGCATGTTCAAGTAAGTTCATCAAATGTCTTTACTTTGATTATTCAATACACTGATATGCCTTATGATGCTAAGAAAATGTAATATTAGATCCATCTACCTATTCAAAAGAATGTTTATTGGATGCCCAGTGTATGTCAGGCACTGGGAATTCACCAGGAAGCAAAGCAAGGCCATCCTTCCTATGGAGCATTTACATAGGGTGGACAGGTGAACTCTCATCAGTGAGCAGAGACCTGAGCAAAGTGAGGGAGCAAGCTGCATGGGTACATGGGGGAAGAGCTTCCAGGGCAGAGTAACAGCAAGAGGCTAAGCAAGGACACGTGGAATGTTTCAGGAATGGTAAACAGGCCCTAGGGCTAGAGCAGATGAGGAGAGGAACCACTGACCTACCAAAAGGACATCAATTTTCCAAATGTAGTTGACCACTGAACCATCACCCTTTCCTTGAGAGAATCTTGCATTGGCCAAGAATAACTAGGGGAGCAGAGGCTGGACGTGCTCTAGACGCTGGAATATGGGCTAAAATTTGTGATTGACCATATTGAGAAAGGATGTTCCAGGAAGCAGCGACAGAATGAACAAAGGCCCACAGGAAGGAGGAAAAGAACAGGAAGGAAAACAAGAATGCCGCGATGAGACCGGAGACCAGGTGGTTATTTGATCGAGTTTATTTATTCAGACTAAATGTCTGGAACATTAAACATTGGATATTTAAAACTAAAAATATATTTTGCTAAAGTTAATGTGGGGCTTGAATTGGCCACAAACTTGTTTCATTCCTCCAACTTCAAGTGAGTATGTGCCTTTTTCACTTAACAGAATGATTTTAAATCATAGTATCTCTCTCTTGGGGAAGAAATGGCAGGCATTGTTCAGAATGATTTATATGGATTCATTTATTTAACTCATTCAACAAATCACTCATTTATTCATTTAGTCATTTAGTCAGTGAGCCAGTCACTTAAGATTTATTAAACAGTTACTGTTGAGAAAACACAGTGTCAAAAGCTGTGTGGATTACAAAACCAACGGAGACCAAGCCACCTCCCTCAAACAAGGTATGATCTTCCATGGAGCATATAAATGATATTTGCTTTTAGTGAAAAACTGATGTATCTCTACAGAATCTAATACCAGGTTGGCTATTATTCTAGAATTCTCAGGGAAACAACATATTTGAATGAAAAATCCAGGATGGTCAAACAACTCATAATACATATTAAATTACTGCCCTAGGATAAATGTAAGATGAGCTTGAAGAAACTAAAGACTTGGTGAGCTGGGATTTGTCTACTGAGACTTTGTAATAACATTTGATTTGATGAAAAGGGGGAAAAAAAAAGGAAGTTACGAACATTTGATGTTGACAAAAGTTGGAAAATAAACTTGTTTATGCACTTGGCAGCATGTACCCTGCAATTCTGCTGTCAGGTCCTGCTGGTTCAGGAAGGCTTGCTTTTAGGAATACAAATTGCTAAAATCAAAGCCACTGATGAGGCAGCTTCAGTTCACCCCTTCCACATTTTCCACAATTAAAAACATGGAAGCACACGAAACTCCATCATGTCACTATTTGTGTGGGCTGTTTGTCTGTCCTTTTTAACTTCTTTGCTTCCTTTCCGAGAATATCTTTTACTTATGCTGTGCTTTGAGAACATTGTCTCTGACCTCCCTGAATTTCCCCTGACATAATATTCTCTGGAAAACATATGGAAAGTGGCAAATGGCCCTTGTCCAAAGGAAGGATGGCAAGCCTCTTCCCGTTACTACCAGAATTCTCAACATTAAGTGCAAGGGGAGAGAGGAGGATCTGACGGTAACAAGATGATTCAATATTTTCTCTGCCCTCCTGCTGTTTCTGAGCTCTGTGTGCTTCCAGAGCTGATACGTACAGGAACACCACAGGGTTAATTTTTTTAAGAAGAGAGTTTAGTTACATAATAATTTCTATTTAAACTATAACTTTCTACAATTATTGTCAATACTACTCATTTAATATGAAATGTTTACTGCCTAATGGTTTTTAAAATTTAGTTATCAGTTCATATGTCTCCTGTGAGAATTCCAAAGAGACATAGCTAAAAAATAGATATGGGCATGGACAGAGAAAGCACGGTATCTTCTGAGAGTCCAGCATGGTGCCTTGAATACATTAGACTCTTGTTTCCCATTTAGGATTGGTTGTTGATTGCAGAGAAGCAACATGCTACCTACGTTATGCATGTGACATTGGTCAAGGAGTCACAAAACCAAAGCTCTTTTCCCAGATCTTCATGTGATTAAATGTCGGTTCTTGGGGAAGTCCCTTCACAGCTCTTGTTTTGGTTCCCCCATTTATAAAATGAAAAAAAAAAAACTGATAAAATCAACATTAATATCTCTTCCATAACAGTTGAAATTTTATAATTCTATAATAATTCTATAATTCCATAAGAGTTCAAAATAAGAACTATTAGCATGTTAACTTGGCTTTACACTGCCAAATAAAGTGTTTAGCACAGTGACTAATTTTTCTGTTGAATTGATTCAGTCTTTTTCTTTATCTTTTTATGTAGACTTACAAAACAGTTGCAAAGATCATACAGAAAGATCCCACATACCGTTTACCTAGCTTCACCTAATAGTACCATCTTGCATAATCATAGAAGAATTACCAAAACCAAGAAATTAACATTGATGTAATACTATCAACTAAACTACAGAATTTATTCAGATTTTACTTGTTTTTCCACTGATGTCCTTTTTCTGTTCCAAGATCCAGTCTAGGATCCCACACTACATTTGGTTGTCATTTCCCCCTCTCTGATTAGGTCTTTTGGCTGTCAGGAAGGGCTACTTGCAGATGGTACTCATTCTGAAACAATCTCATTGTTACACATGGAGAAAGCCTCAAGTGGTTCTTTTCCCATTAACAGTGCTGTTATTTTTACCTTTCAGTTTATTGTCTTTTCACAGAGAGTCAGTCTTATTAATAATCTCATCCAGGATTCCCAAGATTTCATTCAAAAGGTTCTGCAAAATGGAATCTTTCATTTTCTTATTTTCTTTTTAAAATCATCCCTATGGGGGAACCATCCATGTGGTAACTGAAGTAGGTTTTTGTAGAGAGTGGCTTTGTGAATGCTGAACTAGTGCCAGGAAAGATTTTTCTTTTAAGATTTCGTAAGTATAATGAATTGAAGTGGGTCCTGAGAAAGCAACCCTTATCTGCAGGAAACATGGATCTGTGGCATTATATGATTTCCATTCTTCTATTATCAGGAGAAATGTGTTAAGGTCTTTGGCTCATTACTGAGCACAGACCCACTTCACAGTGGGTTTTTCCACCTTGAATTTTAGAAAGATCATCATCTCAGAAGTTTATGCACACAAGTTAGGTCTAGGGGCACATTACTGGCACACCACCAACGGTTGCCAAAATGCATACCTGAAGCTTAGTGATTGGCCCCGATGCTTTGGGCCAATAACACTTTAAGGCCAACAATAATTGTGAGGCACACCTCTGGCTTCCTGTGTGCCAGGTTTTCATGGCTAACTGCTGAGCAGATGTCTCGAGTGAAACATTCGGCCTAGATAGTAATAGGCAACTGCTGAAAGCTTCCTCCTTCAGGGGAAATTTTGGAAGACATATCTTTCCCTCCTACTGTGTAAGGATTGCAGATTGTCAAATTATACATGGCAGATGGATTACAGTTTGTCCTTTTAATGACAGGAAAAGCTGTTTCTACACCCTAGCAAAGGCATCCACTTACATCAAGATATGATTCTGCTGCTCCTCAACTATATTTGGGAAAATGACTTTTGGTCTGTTTTAACAAGTGACTATAAAAGCTTTTCATTATATTATGCCATAATTAAATAACTAGCTTTCATTAATATATTGTACTAGAAATGCTATGGGCATCCTATAATTACATGTAAGACTTGGCTAGCATGAGCTCAACTGTGTTGTCTTTGCAGTGTTTAGGAAAATTACAAGATACATAAAATGTGTGTTGTGAGTCATCTTGACATTATTGGTAAAATGTTCTATTTATTCAAAAGCAAAAGGCAGATGTAGCATTTTTTTTCTGTTAGAGCTATTAAAGAAGCTCAGCCCCTATTATTTCAGTTTTCTTATGCCTCTTTTTTCTTAAATTTTTTATGACTTCCTGTCTTTCTTTCTCTTTTTGCCTTGTCTTTCATATTTTCTTTATCTTTGTCCTTTCTGTAGATGTCATTGATTTCTTCCCCAGTCTTCAAGAAGCCTTTTGACCTGGCTCCAGTCTGGATAGAAAGACTTTAAAAAATGATTGTCATTGAACTTTGTCATCTACTGAATGAATAAATGAAATATGAATAGTATCAAACAGAAAGTCATGTTTTGTAATTTTGAATGGAGCTCTTGAATGTTCTCATCTCCCATTCAATTTCACCCTCGTAATCTATGTGGTCCTGGAAAAAATTATTTTCCAGAATGAGAAGGGAAGTCTTAAAAAATGTACCTACTCTTCTCTTCATGGCCCAATGTTTAATCTCTTACTAGCCTTCGGGAATTTCCAGTAGTATCTCTGTTGTTTTCCTCAAATGTAGAACATCCAGACTCAAATGGATCTCTCTTCTCCATACCCCAGTGTGTCCATCTTACCTTCTGTTCAGATATCAGCAGTGTCACTATATCCTGAGTGGTCCGAGCTTCAAACTTCTGCATGATCCTTTACTCTTCCATCACAACTGTGTCATGGGAAGGATAGCTACTGAGTCCTGCCAAACTTATGTTGAGTTATCTTGAAGTCTGCCTCTTCTTTTCTTTCATGTCTATCATTACCCAATCCATGTTCATCTCCAGACATCTAGATCCTTAGAATAACCATTTAACTATTCTTCCTTCTCTTGGTCTTTTCCTTATGCCTGTACTCCTCCACCTGAATTGTCATCTTAAATTGCTGCTTTCATCTTGATATTTGCCTGTTCAAAAGTTCTCATGACTCTCCAGAAACCTTAGCACAGCATTCATTTTCAGGGACAATTGTTCTAGAATACAGGGAGTCTCCTGCCAATTAAAAAAAAGGCCCAATTCTCTGACCTAGACCGGCTCCCGGTGTCTCTCAAACTCAGCCTACTTTCCATAGCAGGTCATAGCTTCTCCTGCTTACTCATGTTCCTGGGTCTCATCTCAGCATCCATAGGTATTGAGATATAAGTTGTTGTGTTTTCAGAGCTCTTTAGCCTTGCTGTCCCCTGAAGTTGAACAGAGACTATTCCTCTTTCAATGTTGAACTGAGTGCCTTCATGGAAAAGTAATAAGTAAAAAAATTAGAATTAGGTCTGAGAATATCCAGCATTATTTTAGAGAGTTCTTAGTGTTTCTCCTCATGTCTCAGCCCCCCAGAATGTAGACACTGCAGATTTTCCATCATGGTGCAGCAGTGGTCATAAGCAAAAAGGCCTTCAGAGCACCCATACTTTAGTGTCACAGGCATCCCAAGGAAATTCCAGATAAGGGTCTTCAGTTACAATGTCACCTTTTTCCTCCTTGTTTTACATATGAAAGTCACTTGTGATCATTTACTAACAATACTCTAACATACTCTAATGTCAAATTATCTTTGTAATCAGGCCTGCCAATAATCCAAATATAATCCCTGGCAACACACCTCATTCTACTATACAATCTGCTCACATTCTCCACTGGTACAATGCTCATTACCACCTCTACGTGCTTCCTGCTTGGAATGCTCTCATGACTTCTTTCCACCTAACGAATGCCTATGCATAGTTCAAGCCTCAGCTCCTGTCTCAATCTCCTCTATGAAATCTTCTCAGTCATGCAAGCTAGCCTGTGATGGTCTACTTACAAATCCTACAGCTCTTGCTGTTTACACCATTTGTTTGCTGCTTATATCACTGTACTATAATTTAAATTTGTCAATAGGCTGTTCTTGTCTATATCTTATTGCCCCAATATGCTGTACAACCTACCAGGCTAATAATCTAAGCAAATACTTCTCTACCCCTTTGTCTTAGTCAGAGGCATCTTTGAGGGGTAGTGGGATTGGGGGATCCCAAATTTTTGCAGGGTCTAAGAATCCATTAAAATATGAAGAACTCCACAAAGACTAAATTATATATAGCTTACAAATATATGTAATTATATTTTACATGCTTATGGATGTGATTATTTACATATATGAATGTATTATTTAAAAAATAATAATATACTTAAAGTATTATTGAATTTATCATAGTTATTACTCATTTTTTCAATCAATATATATTAAAACTAAAGCTACTATGAGAGGATCTTTAAATCACTTTTACTTGAAAAAGTTTGTGTTCATCAGTCAACCACATACATATGCAGGCAAACAAAATACTTTCTGTAATTACTTCAGCTTTAGTTTCTACAACTTGGTGGGGACATTTCTTTTTACAGCTACAAATGTTTATCAACTGTGGATATTCCCACAGTGTCAAACACTTGGTAAATGGGACCAACTAGTTCTTGAGTAAGTTACCTACCACTAATTGCTCATAGCATGAGGCAAACCCCTTAAGAGCTGCAGGTTACTTTTGTATCCCCATGAAGAGCTGAAATAAAAAAATAAAAATAAAAATAAAAAAAGAGCTGCAGGTTAGAAAGTAGACATGTGCACAGGGAAAATACAACGCTGCTCCACTTCTAGGGAGCAGGGAGGAGATGGGCACCAGCATTCTTCTCTTCACAACCCTCCCTTCCGCCACCATTATTTTTTTTGAGTTTTCCTAACCTTCATTTCTAATCTATTCTCAGAGAATTGATGTCAGTGAGGTCTAAAAACTAGAAACTTAGTAGCATTTGCAAAACGCACTAGACAATAGAGTATCATTGACAAACAATTTATTCCGTTTGCCAAAGGCCCATTGACCATGGGTGCCTGAGAAACAGAATGTTAACACTTTGTGGATTATAAAGTTAGCAAGTGAAGAATGAACCACGTGATAAATGTGGACAGAAAGATGTCAAGTGTTTGAACCGAGAAACATTCTTCCATCCATATGTCTGTTAATGAGACATTTCTTTTGCTCTTATGCATATATCTGTTGGATGATGCAACATCAAAGCCACCCAGCTTTCCTCTAAGAATGATGTACATGTTATAAAGCAGAGATATTAGCCATTAGAGATCAGCGTTTCTCTATTAAGAATTAAAATGTGTTAGGACCATGACTGCCTTAACTATCATTGAATTAACAAAACATTTCTGTTGCTGACATTTTAATTAGCTCATTAATTATATTTTAATTATCCATTGTCCATAATCTACAACTTTAGGCAACTGAATTTTCAGTCATTGATGTTAATTATAGTATGTATTCTGTAATGAATGACTCTCAATCGCAGTTCAGAGCACTCAGTACAAATTAGCCAATGCAACAAGCCAGTACTTTACAACCAATTCACTCTCATGAGGATGACTATAGTGACTGCCACTTACTCACTTACAGTAATTACTCCACTGAGTAATTTAGAATGCAGACTTCAGCTAAATGTAGCATTGATTCTTTTTTCACCCAGTCTTTAATTGTGGAGATCCTGATCTGAAATAGTCTATCAGAAATTTTGATTTTAGGTATTTCATCACTTTAAAAAAAACTTTTATAAAAAGTAATGCAGTTCCCACTTTATGTGGAGTCTTTGCTAAACAGAAAATAATTGAAGGCTACACTGCCAAAAGTCCACAAGGCCAACCCTGTCCTGCCCACGCCCCCATATGTGTGACTTGAGAAGGGCCAGGTACTCCTCCTTCCACAATTAGTTGTAAAAGTAGTTGTCTTTTACAATTACCTGGACCTTATTTCCAAACTAATACATAACACAGTCTGACTAAGGATTTTTTGATTTGCTTATTTATATATGACAAGACTTGCAAAAGCAATAAAATCAAATTCCATTTGGAAGAACTCTTAATTGAGTCCTTTTTATTGAAGATGATTAAAAAAATTTGGATTGATCTGCCATATTTGGACTAATCTAGGACATGTGGGTTTTAGATATAATGTTTTCAACTTCTCCATTGGAGTTTCATTTCTTCCAGCTTTGAAGGCATTGAAATCCTTAAGAGGCTCCAATTACGATGCAAATTCCCCCAGGTGCAGTAATGCCTTTAGCATTTATCAATGAACACCTAGTGAAAAATAGACCATAGCAAGTGAGAATTGGTGGGAATTTCACAGAATGTCAGCATAAGGAAAGTGCCAAAGCTACTTCATCTATTTCACTTTTTTTCTCTGGAGCTAAGAAGGTGAAGTACAGAACTCAGAATGAAAAATAACACCTAATTCTTAAGTGTTGCTTTATAAAATACACACAAACACACACACACACACACACACACACACACGTGTGTGTGTGTGTGTGTGTGTGTGTGTGTGTGTGTGTGTGTAGCTTTTTCTTAATCTAATAACAGCTTGGCTCTCCATGCTCTCTAATGAGCCTAATATTGCCTGTCAACATAGAGGCAAGACTGTTGTACACTAACACTTTAGATCCATTACATTCCTTAATTATTTCAAGCCCCATCTTCTGGATAGTACGGTTCTGTATCTGGAAATGTTCAGACTAAATCAGGAAACACATTCATCAATTAAAGCATAGAAGAGAAACTCTCAATAATCAGGGCATATGAATATGATGAAGAGAATGCTGCTGATGAAATGCAAGTTGCATTGATAATGACATCTCAGAAAATGGACTGAATAGCCAATATTCTATATAAAAAGATACATATTCAATATGTTTGGAACATAAAAATTTCCTTTTTTTCTGATTCCTTTATTCAGATATGTGCTATTTCCCTTTAATAGAATGAAGAATTCTGGAGGAATATTGTACAGTACTAGATGAGGGGGTTAGATGGAAGAATGTCAGAATTGTGTGACACACAATTCATTGGAGAATATTCCACATGTTACATAGATGTTAGAGCCCTGGTCTGAGAGGGCAATGGCCATAAAATCAAAGAGTTTAGAACTGACGCCAACATCCAAACCTCCTCACACACAGTTCCTTAGCTTGTCAGACGATGGGCCTCAGAACTCCCAGGTTAAACCATTTCCCACTGGTCCATACTTAATAAATGTTGAAGCTTAGGCTTGAACAGAAGCCTTTTACTTCCCAGCGAAATGCTTCCTAGGGTAGTAAGGTAGCATTATGCACTCTTTGCCCCCTTTTAATTGTAAAATATCTTTATTTTTTAATTTTTAGAAATTTGTTTGGGCTTTTCTTATTGCAGTTTTTTGCTTTACCAAGTGGGCTTCTTGTATTAGTACACCCATTACTGATTCACCTTGTAAGATGCCTTGTATTAGCACAGCTGTAATAGATCATTAATTATGAAATGTCTGATTTCAAATCAAAAGTGTAGTTTATTATATCTCAAAGAAGAAGCAGTACAATAAACGAAGTATGTGCCTAAACTATTGACATAGTTTTGCCGTCTTAATGGTAGCTGGTTTATGGCAAGAAGCCTGAAAAGCAAGTGGCAATGAAATTGCGAAAGGCATTTTCCACAGCTTGTTGAGAATTGAATGCTTTTCTTTGCAAGAAGTGGTCCAAAGCCTTGAAGAAGTGGTATTTGGTGCAAGGTCTGGTGAATACGATGGAAGACAGAGAGTTTCCAAGTCCAGCTGCTGTAGTTTGAGCAGCATTGTTTTTTGCAACATGTGGTTTTGCAAGAGGATTGGCGTGTCTCTATTGACCAATCTCAGATGCTTAATCACAAGCGTCCTCATCATTTCACCCAACTGGTTGCAGTAGACATCTGCCATAATTGATTG
This sequence comes from Lemur catta, assembly GCF_020740605.2. Lineage (NCBI taxonomy): Eukaryota > Metazoa > Chordata > Mammalia > Primates > Lemuridae > Lemur > Lemur catta. Next base: position 83,125,979 of record NC_059136.1, on the reverse strand, counting down.
ACCAGGTTTCACAAAGCTGTAGTGGATAATACCAGCACTGGACCACCAAACAGACACTATTAGCTTTTTTTGATGAATATTCAGTTTTGGACTATGTTTTAGCACCCAAGGCTCACCATTGTCAAAAAGAATCCATTTTTCATCACATGTAACAATATGATGCAGAAATGGTTGGCCTTTATGTCATGAAAGCAAAGAAAGGCAAGTTTCGAGGCGATTTCTCTTCTGATGCTCATTTAATTCATGCAGAACCCATCTATACAGCTTCTTTACCTTGCTGATTTGTTTCAAATGGTCCAATATTGTCGGAATAGTGATGTCAAACTTTGCTGCTAAATCGTGCATAGGCTGAGATGGATTCACTTCCACTATAGCTTTCAGCTCATCATTATCCACCTTGGTCTCAGGTCACCCATGTAGCTCATTTTCAAGATTAAAATCACCAGAATGGAACATCTCAAACTATCAACATTCTGTGCATTCATTAACCACATCCTTCCCAAACACTTTATTGATATTTCAAGCTGTCTGCGCTGCATTAGTTCCACAACAGAACTCATATTCAAAAATAACATGAACTTTTGAGTTATCCATGGTTTCACAAAAATTACTCTAAAAAATTTGAGAGATAATCACAAGCCAAAATGTGTGTTTGAAAGACTGAGGATGTACCTTCACAATAAAAATAAAACAAGAAGTGTCAAAGCGAAATGTCAGAGGTATCTACTGTCAAACTTAGTACTTAAGGAAATCAGACATTTCATATTTAATAACCTAGTTATTAATAGTCATCAATGAAATGAAGCTTTAAGTTTTGGGATCAAGTCCCCTTTTTAATGGTTGCTTTTTTTAGTTATAACAAAAATTAATTATGGTCATGACTTCTTGAGGAAATACATACTTACAGGAGTCACTTTATTTCATTATATTAATCTTTAAATGAAGTCCTATTAACTTGATTATCTCGTTACCTGACAGTCATCTGCTGGAAGCAAAACACTGGGGGAGGAAAAATAGATCTCAGAGAGCATACTGTGTGACTATCTTATAGTTTTCTCATGGAGAAAAGTGGTTTCACTATAACATAGTAACCCAAAAGCTATGGGGGAAACAATTGCATCTACCTTTTCCAACAGCCCAAGAGAAGGCAGGCAATTAAATATATACACTCAACAACCAGTTCTATCTGAGAAATCCCTCATAGATTTGGGTTTCTCATTTCATGCTACCAAATCTAACCCATCATTCAGCCACGCATATTCTACTTTATTCCTCTTCCTCCCATCTTACCAAGTTAGCATGAACAAAATAAGTATGTAGTACTTGTTGGACTCTAGGACTATCTAAATACACATGCTTCAGTCTTTCAATCTTGGCTCATAATTTTTTCTTGGGCTGTGCTTAGTAAAATGTAACTAATTATGCCAGAGACTTTGCTCTTCACTTGTTCTGTGCTACCCTTGAATAGAATATTATGCCAAATGGATTGTGTAATACCTTGTTATTCAACCAGTGAAAGTGCTTTGTGATGTAGGACACTCCTCCAAAATTATTTGATGATCGTTAGAAAGACACTTTGTACCTGATAAATTTAAGTTTTTCAACTTGGCCAGATATGATCTAATAATGAAGGTCATTTATAAAAGCTGGTAAAACAATCCTGGAATCCTGATGAAATGTGTTTCAGTTATTAAAATCTACCTACACCAACTTTCTCCTGGCATCTTCTTGAATTTAGTAGCTCCATTTTACTTTTTTTATAGAAGCGTATGGTAAGTAATGTAAATGGCAACTATAAATGTTAATTAACTTTTGAAACAGAGATAATATTTGCATTTACTTATGTCCCAAAGTGATACTCAAGAAGCTGATATTTGAAAGAAGGATAAAGCACAATAATGCCTTTTCAAAATCTGTTAAGCATTAGTTATCTCAGAAAATCAGAGATGTAACACAAAATTTATTTAGATGGACTTAGTTTGATACAATTTTATAGCACCCACAAAATCTCATTTATATCCTAGTTTCACATATGGAAGCACTAACCCTTGCTGTGCTCTGAAATTTGGGATTAGAATTAGACACTTTGTTCTCCCAAATCTTTCCATTAAAGGAAGAATTTTTTTTAATTGGTTAAAAAAAACTTGGTATACTAGAAGAACTCTAAATCAGAGTGACGATTTGGCCAGAGAGCTGTTGTTGAACTGATGGATGGAAATCGCTTATTCACCACCTGTTGGAAAATGTTAGTGTTCATGTTCAATCATGGGCCTAATTTAGTGTGTAATTGGAAATGTAGTGCTTGCAAGGCAGGCAAATCTTTTTGAAGATTTAGCTATTTATATTGAGCGTATTAATTACACTAAAATAAAGGAGAACACAAAGCTATCAGGAGAACAGAGACCACTTTCAAAGTAACTGCTCAACAGGACGCACATTGGTTACTTAGAGAGATAAAAGCATCATGTTGCCTGAGTAAGTGTGAAATACTTCAGGGCTGTCATATTATCACCATCACAAATTGTCAGCAGATGTTTCTTCTATTCAGTTCTTCCCACTACGAAAAAAACATATACCAGTGGCTTTTAAAGTCCCTGTGTCTCTTTTTCTGTCCTATGTTAACATAAAAATTTTCCTGCTGAGTTTATTTATAAACATTATTTGAAGTACTATACACAATGGGTGTCTTGCAACTTTCCCCGTGTTCTTCCCTATTCTGCTGAGTCCAGACATTCAACAGGATGATCTGAAGAACTTTTCTGAGTAACTCTTTTCAGGTAATGCAATCTGTTTGCTCAGCTTCACCATCAGCAGGTTTGGAACCTCCTTATACAGCTACCTGAACAGTATCATCATGGCAAGGAGAGGTTGATACTTAACATTAAGTCACATTAAAGACCCTGAACTATAGCTACTTAAGCTCTGATGCTATTAAGGGAGGAATGAAGCATCAAAGAAAAATTGAAAGCAAAGAAGTTTCTCTGGCAGTTGTCATATGGCCAAGTAAAAGGGATAGGGGAGAGAGCTGTGAGCAGGGAGGAAGCAAAATGCTAAGTAATATCCTAAACGATGTGAATAAGCAGCAACTATTAATTAGCTGGTAATTCTAAAATACTTCATCACCAAACTGTAGCAGAAGTATATAAACCCATGGAAAGCCTTTGCATTCCCAAGAAAAACAAGTCATCTTGCCGTCATATCGGTTCATTTCACAGGCACACCCAAGCGACCACAAATGTGACTCCAAAGCTTTGAGGAGTAATGGAATGTCAATCTTTCATGCAAAAAGATGCCCTTGATGCAGGGCAGAGCTGGAGAAGAGGCAAAACTTGTCTTAAAAAATCTTTATTCTCAATTCTCTTTCTTATCTCAAATTTCTCTAATTATTTTTTTAAAAAATTCAGCCTGTAATGACCCTACAGTCCCTTGTCTCATCTGTCTCACCTCTTTATCCTTCAGAATATTTTCTTTCCCTGAGAGAATGAGCCCCATGTGCTATCCTACACAAATTTAACTTTCCTTGGTGTCTTCCTTTTTCTTCTCCACCCAGCATCTCCAATTAGCCCCTAGATACTTAGCAGCCAAGAAGCAAGAGAGTGGGAAAGACGTACCCTGAACTGTTTTGCCTGTTGCGCTTGTATTTTTGATAGACTTATCTTGTTTACATTAACTTTTTATGCTTTAGTTATCTTGATATTTTCATGTTTTCTTCTAACATAAATAGCAGGTTAAAATTTTTTTAAGAAAATGATTCAGAGAAAATATAAGAGGGCTAGCAGAAAACCAGAGACTAAAAATGGAAAATAGAAGAAAATATATTGAATAAAAATTATGTCAGTTTCCTACCCTTTGTTTAAAGATAATGATTTTGCTCCGCAGCACCCACTGATTTGTTTCATACTGTCCTAGATGAAGAGGTCAGGAGTTAGACAGTGATAATGTCATAAAGCTAGGAAATTGAGAAGTTTAATTTATAATGAGTTCTCTCTCCTCAAAAGAACTATTATGTCTTAAAGTTGCTAAGAAAAAGGGGGGCGGTGTGATGTCAGCAAGATGATGAACTAAGAGTTTCCAATTCTCCTCTCAACACAAAAACAACAAATTAAACATCTACTTACTGATGAAAATAGCTCTGGGTACAATGAAGATGCAGCAACCCAGTGAATATGCTGAACAAAAACCGAAGATGGCCAAGTAGGAAAGTGTGGAAAACATTTTACCTGTGTCACCCCATACCCTAGCCTAGCATAGCTCAGTGTCAAGAGGGATTCCCTTGGCTGTGACTCCCCTAATAGGAGAAAAAGAGCACAAGGATCCCAACAGTTTTTGCTACCAAGAACTACTACAGTCTTTGCCAACACTAACCCCAGGTGACAGAGCTGTCCACAGTCCATGCTGCCATGGCACCTCCCACAGCAGAAGGAGTTACCAATGTACCACTTTCTTGCCTCCTCCTGCACCCATATCATAGACACTGGTGCCACTGTTTCCATGAACATGTCTACACCCCAGACACTGGCACCACTAAGCATCTGCACATGTGCATTTCTGGATTTCTGCACCACCACTGTGTGCATGCTCATGCCCCAGATCCCTTTTACCATCACAGACACATCCACATCCCAGACTGTCTGCTGTAACTTCCTTATGTGAGGGGAAAGAAGAATAAGAAGACCCCATCAGCCCTCACCACCACCATGGACACCCACAGTCTTGACCACTGAGGACACTCACAGTCTGTGCCTATGCTGTCCTCAGCAGATAGAGCGGCCCAGAGTTTATGTTGGCTGTGTCCCCTCCCCCACAGAGCCAGAGACACCACACCCAAGCAGCTGGTGCCCTTCCTTGCACCCATTATAGGTGTAGGCCTTTTCACACCATAGCTGGTACACAATGTCCAGAAGAGGTGACTGCTCCTTCAAATGTGCAGAAATAAACGAAAGGCTGCAAGTAACAAAAAATATAAAATAAAAATTGACAAAACATGATGTCACCAATGGAACACAATAATTTTCCAGTTTCTGAACCCAAAGATTTTATGGAGATCTACAAATTGCTAACAAAAAATTCAAGATAATTGTTTTAAAGGCACTCAGCAGGCTACAAGAGAACACAGATAGACAACTCAAGGAAATCAAGAAAACAATGCAGGAACAAAGAGATATGAATCATAAAAGAACCAAACAAATTCTGAAGTGGGAGAATACAATGAATGAGATTTCAAATACAACAGAGAGCTTCAACAGAAGACTCAACAAAGTGAAGAAAAAAAATCTATGAAGTTGAGGACAGGTCATTTGAAATTATACAGCTGGAAGCCAGGCACAGTGTTGTCCTATCCAGGAGACTGAGGCAGGAGGATGAGGATTGCTTAAGCCCAGGAATTCAAGTCTACAGTGAGCTATGATCATGCCACTGCACTGTAGGTGAGAGAGTGAGACTCTGTCTCTAAAAGAAGGAAGGGAGGGAAGAAAGTAAGGAACGGAGGAAAGAAAGAAAGGAAGGAAAGAAGGAAGGAAAGGAAGAAGGAAGCAAGGAAGGAAGGAAGGAAGAAGGAAAGAGGGAAACAGAGAAAGAGAGAGAGAAAGAAAGAAAGAAAGAAAGGAAGGAAGGAAGGAAGGAAGGAAGGAAGGAAGGAAGGAAGGAAGGAAGGAAGGAAGGAAGGAAGGAAGGAGGGAAGGAGGATAGGGAGGGAGGGAGAGAGAGAGAAAAAAAGAAAGGGAGAAAGGACAAGAGAAAGAAAGTTTCAGTTATAAACTATGAATAAATTCTGAAGATGCAATGTACAACAATGTAACTATAGTTAACAATATTGTACTTTATACTTGAAATTTATTAGAAGGTAGATCTTAAGTGATCTCACCAAAAAAAAAAAGAAGAAGAAAAATAAAGAAAGAAAAGAAAATGGTAACTATATGAGGTGATGGATATGTTAATTACCTTGAAATAAAATAAAATAGCTAAAAATTTCTATACTGAATCAACTACAAACACACACATTTAGGTGGTTTCCAAATCTATCTATATATTCTGTGTATCTATCTATCTATCTACTATCTATCTATCTATCCAGCCTCATTCTTAAGTGGTCTTCTTGCTTCTGGACATTCTCTCCTCTGAATATTGCTGCCAGAAAGATCTTCTGCATCACAGTTACAAATCATGCCATGTCACATCTGAAAGCATTCATAATTCCCCCTTTCCTTCAGAATATAATTCAAACTGCTTAACCTGGCCTTCAAGATCTTCTGTGATCTTATATCAATGTGCATTCCCAATTTAACTCCCACTGTTTTTGCTCATGTACCCCATGCTGTAAGCAAGCCAGACCTGTTTATTATTCCCAAAATCAGCTCTATACCTAAACACCTGCATGAATTCACTCAGGGTTGCTTTTATCTGGAATGCAAGCCTCAGCCACAATATGTGCATGCTGTAATCCTACTGCATTTCCAGGTCCATTTCCAACAATGCTTGCTCTGAGAGAGTTTCCTGAGACTCTGATCCTTGTCCCTAACAAGATACAGCTATCACTCTTCTTATTTCTATTATTGCATGATTTATCTTAAATCGAATAGCCTTATCTCTATTCCTAGACCCAAGTAAGAATAGAGCTTGCTATTCCTGGCATCCTCCACTCCTAACACAGTGAACTACATATAAAATACATTCAATACATATGTCTTTAAATAATTAGTGTAAACAATCTAGTTTCTCAAAAAAAATGTTAATTCCATGGGTCCTGCCATCTGCCCACAAATTTCCTATGGCAACAGTACTGAATTGCAATTTTTTATTAGTAAATTATACAAATTTAAAAACTGAAAATGTTGCCACCCAACCGGGTGGTATTGCCTGCTGCACAGAGAAGAGCCAGTACACCGAGGCAGTCAGGGTTGCAATGGAGAAAGGGTTTAATTCTGCAGAGCACTAAGTGGGGAGACTGGAGGAATTTCTCAAATCTGTCTCTCCAGGAATTTGGGAGACAGGGTTTTTAAAGATAGTTTGGCAGGCAAAGGATTAGGCAATTGGGTTTGCTAATTGGTTAGGTATGGAGCAAACAAAATTGTAGGGGTATAGAAATCATCTTGTGTTGAGTCAGTTCCTGGGTTGGGGTCACAATTCCAGTTGACTCGGCTTCTTGGTATGGGCTGCTGGTCTGGGTGGGTCAGCCAATGCGCTGGAATGCAGGGCCTGGAAGATGTCTCAGAAACTACCTGTAGGTTTCAAAACGGTGATGTCACCTACAGAGAAAGTTAAGAGTCTTTGTGACTACCAGCTATGTGACTCCAGAGTAGCAGTTATAGAGAAGCAAACAAGGGGACAGTGGCTGGTTATTATCATTATTTTTAGCTAGGCCTGTGCCTTTGCAGAGTTTGAGGCTCTTACCACAATTTTCACCTTACACCCCTTTGTTGATTTGTAAAAGGAAGTTTCAAAAAGTGAAATATTTGATTAATTTAAATTACATTAAATATAATACCATGTCTTTATAGACTGAAGCTGAAGGAGCTGGAGGGCATACGGCATAATTTGACCAAATGCATTAAGACATAGAGTTGTGCAAGTGCTAATTTTTAGCATGGGGTTTTGCTAGTTGTTTCCATTAAAGGGAGATTTTTTAAAAAGCATGGACATTTTCCAAAATACTACAGTGGTATTGTGTAGTGAGCAAAGATTCCTGGCCCCTCAAAAGTTCACCAAACTGTAGGGAACTAAGGCCCCTGTCCCCATGAAGCTTCACTGAGAAATCACCAACATGAGGCAGATTGATTAAAGAAAAAGATACAAATTTATTTAATATGTATATACAAGAACCCTCAGCATGAAGATTCAACTCTTCAATGAGGTCCAGAGGTTTTTAAAGAATGAGGGCTTAAAAGCAATAAAACAGGTTTTTGGGAGAGAGGAAGGAAGAGGCCTGGCTAGCCAGCAAAGGTAGTCTTGTTACATAAATGAATCTTGACAGGTAGCTGCCCTCAAAGAGAATAGATGGTAAATGTTTCTTTTCAGATCTTTAAAGGTGTCAGACTCCCAATTAATCTTTTCTAGATCAGGTAAGGATAGACCTGGCTGTATGAACGTGGATTCTCTACAAACATCAGATGTAAACTGCCCACCCCAAAAGACAGCTTTGCAGTGTTACTTCTATCTGTGAGGCTTATGGCAGCCATCTCGAAATATGTCAAAGAAATATATTTGAGGATAAAATATTTCTACTTTATTTCAATTGCATTAATGAATTCTAAGAATATAGGTATTTCAGGGTTCTATATATATATAAAGATATAAATATACATATGTGTGCATCTATATTTATATATCTTCTATATATCTGGGTTCATTCAATAAAACATTAAATTAATGAAATTCTCTGAGGCTGATAGTTAGTCCAAAAATCAAAATTAAAGATGATAAGCAAATTATACATATAGTAATTTAGTTATTATATTTAACTTTTTTTTTCTTAAAGATAAACAAATAATTTTCCATTTAAAGAAATATATCCCATTGTGAACTAAAATAAAATCTTAAGGCTCACCCCCCACCAGCTGACTCAATGGATCCCCTCTTTGCCAAAGGAATACCCTAAAACTAAATAGCCTGCCATGAGGAGAGAGGTCAGACATGCCATTTGTGCCTGGCTCCCTTCTTGGGGACATCCTTTGTAACCACTAACAGGCCTAAGGATATGCTAGAGAAACCTGCAGGTCCTCAATTTACACAAGAAATATGTCCAGTGGCTTATCTCCGATAAGCCCCTGCTTTGAGATGGCCCACCTTTTTGGGCCAAACCAATGTATGCCTCCCACATATTGATTTATGACGTTACCTGTAACCCCTGTCTCCCTGAAATGTATAAAACCAGACTGTGACCTAGCCACAGCGAGTCCACTTGCTCAAGGCTTCTTGGGCATGACTCTGGGTCATTATCCTCAAATTTGGCTCAGAATAAATCTCTTTAAAATTATTTTACAGAGTTTGGCTTTTTTTCCATTGACACCATAATGGTACTTTTTAGAATCATTAGTCTTATACAGTGTTGGCTAAGAAACAGAATGTTCTATGTGCATTCATATTGGATTAATAGAAAAATGGAATAAAAAATAATTTACAATTACTACCAAGACTCTGCCTCATCTGGAATAATTATGTTTTACCTGATATATTGATGGTCTTTTTTCCTTGTCCAAATGGATCTTTCTATGTTCAGGTGTGATGGCTTAGCAACTTACATTATCCATCTTAATGAAAAAGAACTGCAATTATAACCACTTGAAAAGATAACATGTAGGTTGATTATTCAAAGGACACATTTTTCTTAAATTAATGATAATGAAAAAGGTTCATATTATGTTTGAACCACTAACAGAGAGCCTTACATATAATAATGAGGCAGGAGATCAAAATAGGGAACACAGGTGGGGCAGAACAATAGGAACAAAATTAGAGTTATGGATCAATAAAAACAAAAGCTGTGTTCCAGCTGCGATTGTAACCATTATAGAAACACCTTGCTTGCTCCAGTTTGGGGAAAGTCTTGTGGGAGGTGCTTACGCAGATGGGAGACAAGACTGTCCTCAAATGACTCTGGCTTCATTATACCATCATTACCATAGATTAGCATTGCTGCCTGCCCCCACAACGGGCTTTGGAAGCCATGACACATCCGGGTCTGAACAAATAAAGTAAAATATTCCCCTGCTGGAAGGAGTGGAGGAAATAACATTTCCATTGGCCAGGGGGATGTCAGCACAAGAATGAGGAAGTCAGAAGAAAGAAAAGGAGAGACCCAAAGAGACCTCAGTGCTACAGTCCCCTCTTCTGGAGGGCACTGTCACTTGCTAATCTTTCTTGACATCCCCCCTTATTTGGAGGTGTACTTGCTTAATAAACTTCTTTCACTTTGCTTTGCTGCTTTGGTGCTTGGTTTCAATTCTTTGTCTACAAATACAAGGATCAAGGATAATCACTCGCCAGTAATAGTAGGAGCTCAAGAAACATTCATTGAATAATGAAGAAAAAATGAATGGCTGAGTGAATAAAAATGGAATCCCTATTATTTTGAAGAAAAATGCTGTTTAGATATCTATTCACTTCAGTGATAGAAAGGTAAAAGAAAGTACCTAAGTGTGAATTTTCCAAGAGTCAATGTTATCATTAAATATGTGTATAGCTTTTTTCCTGATAATTTTAGTAAATGCTTTCATTCAATTTCAGTATATGTGCTGTGGAAGCGAACACACTGCTTTCAATCAGATGAGACAGTGAAGGTAAGAGTGAGACATACCAAGGATAAGCATCATTTGGAAAGTCTATTTAAATGTAAATATATGGGCTTTTGGCTACTGGTTTGTTTGACAAAACAATTCCCTTAAATACTTCTGATATCTGCTCCAAGGAAGTGCCATGTGCCAATAACCACAGCTAAAATAATTTCCTAGAAGTAATTCTCAAGTGTCATTTATTTGCTTCTGTGTGCCTGTGCTTTTCTCTTTCAATTTAAAGCCCGACACTTTGAAGTTTTCTGACTTCTAGACTTAGGTGGAAAAGCCGTATCTTTAAACTGGTCTTTGCTATAGGGCTGGATCTTGACAAAACTTTGTCTCTTGAAATCCCTCTCTGCCTTTCCCTGCCTGCTCCAGATCCACAAACGATAGCTTTTTCTAAACCTTCAAGGTTCTAAACGTCTGAACTTTCCAGTTTGTATTATTTTTACAAACAAACCAGATAATTCTTTCATGATGTGGGTTTTCTTTCTTATAAGAGCAACTTAGAAGCACAAATTAGAAGTCAACACACAACACTATTTTGATACTATCTGAACATTTAGCTTAGAACTATAGACAAAATAGGCACATGATATGCCTTCCAAGTTATTCCACATGACAGTTTTGCCAAAGTTTTGTCACTACATGAATCTCCAACATTTCAGTTTGGCTTCAGTTTTCTTGTGCTTGCCATCTGACAGTTAAGCCAAAGACATATTTTTGTTTCATTTTACATGACAACATCCCACTTCTGGTACCAATTTTGGTGATAGTTAAAATAATGATTAACAGATAAATTCCCATATCCCTGTGGGTTAACGTAATACAAGTTTATTTTTTGCTCCCATGAGGCTTAAATGCACCTTCTATCTTGTGCCTCTTTCCTTCTCTAGGGACTTCAGTGTCCTCTGCATTCAGCTGGCTGATGGGAAGAAGAGAGAGATGCCATGTGGGATGTTTTTATCTGCCAGGGCTCATAATGGCACCCATGATGTCCTTCACATCCCCGAGGCTAGAACCAAGTCACATGGACCCACCTAACCATGACAGAGACTAGAAAAGGTAGTCTAGCTTTGTGTGCACACACACACACAAGAAAGTGGATTTGGAGATCAGGATAGCCAGTCTCTGGAACAAACAAAATCTCCAAAATAACCTGAGAGCTAGACTTCAGGGCTACACGGTCAAGAACAACTACGGATTATACCTCAGAACTGGTACAGCAGAGACACCATTACTGCCATTGGGCAGAGATACTGTAGCCGGAAGCAGTGAGACTGGCCTTTTCACGTTTCTCCTAAACAGCTGCCACTGTATTTCTGAAAACTGGGTGCAGCTGTGGCCACCTTTTCCTGACTTGATTCTTTTCAGTCTCTACTTTTCTCCCCACCACCTGTCAACGGCTTCCCATTCAATGTGAAGGGAAGTGCGTCTGCTTGTTGGGCCTTGGTCACGTGCAGAAGCCCCAGTCCTAAGGGAGGCTGGGAAAGCAAGTTCTGGCATTTTCAGCTTCCGTGAGAAGTGCCAGGCTCTTCTTCAAAAGGTAGGACACTCCGCAAACGTGGGGAGAAGTTTCAGACAATGAGTAGCCTCCACTCACCCCTCACCCAGTAGAAACAGAGGAATGTGAACCACACCCACCATGAAGACACACTTTTCCTGGAATTGTTGAAACCATTATATGAGTCTCAAAACTATTGAGTTTTTGGCTAGAGACAAAAGTCTAGTAAAATTTCAATCCACCTGACATTGTGAAAGTCCAATCTCTCATGATATGTTGAAAATCAAAGGTGAGAACTGCCATTCGTGATATAAATATGAATCAGAAACATGAGGTGCCCTGACTGAATAAAATTGCCTCCCCATTTATACACGGATGCTCTGTGAATTTTGAAAATGAAACAATTAAAAATTTACACTTTGAAGAAGTCCCCTCAGTTATTCCAGAACAACATAGCTTAAACAGCTCTTCAAAAAGATTTGGAAATCACACCGGCAGTGAAATTCTGAAATCCTGCGGGCCACGCAAGGGGAAGCGACATTGTTCACATGTTAAAGTCAAGATGCTTTGCTCGGTGGCACCGTCTGCCTGATTGTCATGGGATGTGCTGTTCAAGATGGAGCTTTACGGACCTGGCTGTGTCCAATGAGGGTTTCTTGGAACTCTTAGGGGGAATGACGACTGAAAACAGTTGACTTCCCTTGAATGCCTCAAAATGAGGAAGCTGAAAAAAGCCACCACTTCTAAAGTAAAATGAAAATTATCAGCCCCAATGAAAGAAGTATAGGCATCAACGTGGACCCAGACAGTCACTCAAATGAAAGCCCCGTCAGACAGATGCATGAAAATACAAGACAAAATACAGGCTTTAATTAAGATACACTTCATAGGTGAGAAGATTTCTTAGGACTGAGAATAATGACACTAGTAGTTGCATATGACAGTGAACATCGTCCGCTACTCTTACCATGGTTTTGCTCATTGATGGGAGACAGTATAGCACAATGGTGAAGAACGTGGCTCTTGACCTCCAGTCCCTACTCTGACACCTGGAATGACTTCCTTGGCCTCTCTGTATGCTTTAGTTTGCCCATCTGCAAAGTGGGGGAGGTAGGAGTGCCTGTCTCACAGGATTATTATATTTAACTGTGTTTGACAAATACTTACCATACGCTTGAGACTGCCTTAAGTTCTAGGGATACACCAGTGAATGAAACAGGCAAAATTATCTCTGCCCTCACAGAACTTACCTTCTAGTAGTTTGCAGAATTAAGTGAAATAACATACATAGAGCATTTAAAAATGATCTTTGACACAAAATGAGAGTTCAATAAATATCATCTATTATTATTCCTTCCTTAGTGTTTCTTCTTTTCTTAAACTGTTTATTTGCAGTTTGCACTAACGTATTATAATATAGAACAAAAAGTAATATTTAAAAAGTGTCAGAACCTTTTCAACCTACCACATCATATCTCCTAAACTTTCTTTGTTTTTTTTTTTAATGATAAATTTCACTTCAGTTTTAGTGTTTTTGCACTGACCTTTAGTTTATGGAAACCTAATAGTCAAATAAATCTGGAGGGAGTACAGGTGTATTTGTTAAATAGTATTTCTCTTCTTTGATCAAAATTTATCAGTGAATAACACTAAGCCCAGAATTATACAGTTATATGCTAATGAAGCATATTAAAGAGTTTAGACTACTTTTGATTGATTGCTAGAGATTCTTATTTCTGAAAGTTATCAAACTTTTCTATTGTTTTTCTTAAATCTAGGAAGCCCTTTCATTTTATTTCTAATTGATATAGATGAGGATATCCTAATAGAAGAGTGGATCAATTAAAGGACAAAGAAGGCTTTCCAGACACAGAAGAATCATGTCTATAAATTATTGGGCTGATGGATTTCAAACACTCCACAGAGGTTTGGGAGAATTTTCCATTATCTTAAATTACATCCATTTTATTTAAAGTCACTACCTCTAAAAGATGTTTTGTACTTTCATATGCTTCTCTTTTTTCTTTTTATTTAAATACTTTAATTTATTGTGCCTGAGGCATGATGTTAATTGTCGGATCCATAAACATAGAATCAGAAATGAGTAAATGTCTTTCTTTTGGCACGTAACAGTTGGGCATGCCAGTGTCACAACGACTTTGGTGATTTGGGAGCATTTCAGATCACCCTGGAGCAGACTTTCATTTACCTCCCACTTCCACTTTCAGAAACCCAGGAGTTAGAAATGATTAGGTAATTAACTCTTCCTCAATAGGTGGTTTCTAGAGCACTAAGTGTATTCTTAAAAATTAGCTTGGTTTTGGAAAATTGATGTGATGAGTCTTTTATGATTACCTTGGGAGACGCTTTCTTTACTGTTCATGTCAAAGAAGAAAAAAACAATTATATATCCAGATACATATAGATAGATATGAAAGAAACTTCAAAAAGTAGCATTAGATATACTTATGCATTTCTATGGGCTCTAAAAAGGGAAGATTCTAAGAATCTAAGATCAACTTTTGATTTTACAAATATGAAATTAAAAATTAATTGGAATAAGAAGAAAAATAATTCTGATTAATCATCCACAATGTCATCCTCAAAGACATATTAATACTACAGTCTAATTTGTTTTACCTCCTTAATAGCTCTGGAAATGTCTACTTCTTCCTATCTTTAATATTAACCCTTCCCCTTATCATTTCAGTAGCCTCCTAACTGTCCTGCATGCCTTGTCCCATGGTCTTGGCCACCTCATGTCTGCTGTCTGCCATTAAAGAACAAATCAAATTCATTCAGTTGTTTATCACTGTAGCACAAATCTGATCATAGCACTCTCCTGCCGTGGCTTTCTGTTACTTTACAAAGTTCAAGCTCCTTCCCCCGACCTTTCATGATCCGGCCTTTGCTTACCTCTTATCTCTTATCTAGGGCATTGTCTCCTATCTTCCTGTAGGCTATGTGCCATCATATGAAACCCTGTACTCTCTTGCCTTCAGGCCCTTGTGTATGTAGTCCTTTTCCCCTGGAATACCTTACCCCAACTTTGCTGAGCTAACTCCTGTCCTTCCATCAGGAATCGGCTAATAAGAGAATTGCCTTGAGGAAACTTGAAGAAACTCATCTCCCCCATCCTAAGACTTGAGTTAAAAGTCTCTTCAACATGCTAAGACCTCAACACCTAATTACACCTGTCCTAGTGTTTATTGAACTTAGTATATAAAATTACCTATTTCCCTTCCTCACCATAAGCTCCAAGGTTGGGTCTAAATCTCGCTCTCCTTCCTATCCCCAGTGCATGGCACACTGCAATTTCTCAATACATACTTACTGAAGAAAGGGTTTGACAGCTATGTATGGGGCATGATGGTGGGTTTTGTGAGCACTTGTGAGCTTTGCTGTCTGCAGTGACATGGTTAGTGTAGTAATGGCCTAGGAGAACTATTTGAAGAGGTTGGAGAATTCTTCCTGTCATGATTAATTGTATGTATCCACCCGACTGGGACGTGGGGTACTCAGATATTTGATTAAACATCATTCTGAGTGTGTCTGTGAGGGTGTTTCTGGATGAGATTAATGTCTGAATCTGAGTAAAGCAGATGGTCCTCCCAGTGCGGGGTGGGCCTCATCCAATGGGTTGGAGGCTGAATAGAGCAATAAGTGAGATAAGGAAGAATTCCATCTCTGTGCCTGTTTTCAGACTGGGACATTGGTCTTTTCTGCACTCAGACGGGGACATACACCAGTGGCTCTCCTGGTTCGCAGGCCTTTGGGCTTGGAATGAAACTATATCACCAGCTCTCCAGGGTTTCCAGCTTGCAGACAGCAAATTGTGGGATTTCTCAGCCTCCACAATCATGTAAGCCAGTTCCTTATAATAAAGCACTTCTCTCTCTCTCTCTTTCTGTGTGTGTGTATGTGTGTCTCTTTCTGTGCCTCTGTGTGTGTGTGTGTGTGTGTGTGTGTGTGTGTGTGTGTTTTAATCTCCTATTGGTGGTGAATAGTAAACCTTGAATAGTACACCTTCTCTGCAAAGTTAAATTTGTTTCTAATAAGAACCAGGAGACAGGGTAGAATTTTTCTCCCTAAAATGCTGTAAGGAGGAAAAGGAGAAAAGAAGGCTCAATATATTGTCCTAAACTCACCCTATCTGGAATGCTCAGCAAGTTGTTTTCTTTCAGATACTAAATCCAGTGAAATACATAAATTGTTTTAATGAAGGTGAAGACTCTACTGTGAGGCCAAACTCTAATTCGGTTACCAGAAAACAACTGTACAGTGAGCGCAGTGAAGTAGCAGCAAACTTTTCTCTGTAAAGGGCCAGTTAGTAAATAACTTAGGCTTTGCAGGCCATAGCACTTCTGTTGCTATTACTCCACTATGCCTTTGTAGAGTATAAGCAGCTATTGGCAGTACATAAATATTAATAAATGGATACAACTGTAGCCTAATAAAACTTTATTTACAAAAACAGGTAGAGGCCAGTTTTTGCCCACAGACCTTAGCATGCTGAGCCCTGGGTAGTGATTTAGATAGAGCATAGACAGTAACGTTAGATGGTCTAGGTTCAAGTTCTGACTTCACCCAGTATCTGCTCTGTAACCATGGGCAAGCCATGTAAATTCCATAAATAAAGTCCTCACCTCCTAGAGTCTTATGAGAATTGAATGATTTAAGTGGTTCAAGGCGTAGGGAAGCATCTGGAATACAGTAAGTGCTTTAGACAGTTAGCTATTATTCTTTTCAGCTCATCCTCTTTGGCACCTGAAGGGATGGGGTTTTTATACACCACCTGTTTTCAAAAAAGAACTCAAAGTAGCCTGAAACTAAGTTATAATAAGTTTTGTGGAAGAAGTTTTTCAGTACTGCTGGTGACACAATCTGGAGCTTTAAAACATGTCACTGTAGACGTCACTTAGCAGTCTCACTCGTGGTAATGTACTCTCTTTAGCAACAAAGAACATCTTCTGCATTGAAGACTGAGAAACTGTCTCGAGGGGGAAAAAGCAGTCTTGCTAAGACTGGGAAAAAGAAATTTTTTAGCCGCTTCAGTAGTTAAGCTTTCTTCTATAACTTCTCAAAGTTTTGACACTTAGTTTTTCTCAATTACTCAATTTTTTTTTCTTCACTAATTCAGAATCTTCCAGTTGTTTAAACTGATAGAAAATATCCCAGTAAAAACATGACCATATTTATTTCTCCTAAGGCTGGTCATAAATATTTCACCCCAAATTATCTTTTCTTTCTGCCTCTTTGATCATTTTACACTCATGAAAATTCTAAAGTAGCTGCTAATTCTCTTCTATCCATCAAGACCAAGTGCTTCATCCTGGCATTCCCAGCTCCCTCCAGGTTTCTCAGGACCCTCCTTGCTGCTCCTTACTCCTCCGCCCATCTGCTTCCCTCCACCCAGATAGGGACAGGCACCAGCCCTTTCATCCCTGCATTCCCAGGACCTGAACTATGCCTGGAATGCCTTCTCCCTCCCATGGTAATGAGTTCCCTCCCTTCCATCATTTATGGAGCTTATCAGATCACACCTTCTTCTCCATCTGCCCCAAATAACTGAAAATATGGGAGTTCCCTGCCCCCACCATGCTTTTAGAAGACAGAAAATGTTGCCTACTAATGCAACAGTGCGTGCACCACCACTTTTTCACACTTTTTTATTGCAATACTCTAATCTCCACGTTTTATGTGATTTAAATGTCATTCTTTAAGGTAGTGTTCTTCATTACTGATTGCTGATTCTAAGAAGATAGAATTCAGAATCTTACTGTATCTCCTGGTAGAAGCGATTGCCTTCTGGGAACCAGTTACAAGGACAGGAGTTACTAATTCCTCAAGAAGGTCTCTGAGAGCAACAGTGTGTGGTGGGCAGAATGGCACCCAAAGATGTCCATGCTCTAATTCCTGAAAGCTGTGAATATGATGTTACATGGCAAAAGAGACTTTACTGATCTAATTTAAGTCATTAACCTTAAGATAAAATGATCACCCTGAATTATTTGAGTGTGCCCAATCTAATCACATGAACCCTTAAAAACAGAAAATTTTCTCCAGCTTGAGTCAAAGAGGTACAGCAAAAGTGAAGTCAGAGAGTTTTGAGTGTGCAAGATACTGGACCTGCCGTTGTTTCACGGGATGCACATGGAAGCAGGAGAAAGAAGGCAGGCAGCCCCTGGGAGCCAAGAGCAGCCCGCAGCTAACAGGCAGCACAGAAACGGGGACCCCAGTACTAAGACTGAAGAATTAAATTTCCAAAGACCAAACTCACTCAACAACCTGCATGAGCTTGGAAGTAGATTCATCCTTATTGCTTCCGGAAAGATGTCCAGGCCTGCCAACACCTAGATTTCAGCTTTGTGAGCCTCTAAGAAGGGACCGAGCCAAGTCTACCAGATTACAGAGCTCTGAAATAATACATGAGTATTGTTTTAAGCCACTACATTTTTGGTATTTTGTTATGACAATAATAGAAAACTTATATTAATACAAGGAACCACTCCTACTTCAGACCTTTGGTTTCCCGTCTTGTGTGTCCTACCTATTGTAAGCAGAGTGCCACATAATGGTTGGTAATTTAAGGTACATACTGTGTTTTGAAGGAGGCTCCCTCTCCTCACACGGTGTCCTCACCAAGCTAGTGCCTCACTGTGGCTTCGGCAGGTCAAATCCGATACCCCATCAGTTTGGCAGATTCTGGGAGTGCAGCATGAGATAGAACCAGTGAATCTCATATTCATGTAGCCATCGTCTCACCGTATTCCTTAGATAGTAGTGCTGGTTAAGACGCTTTGAGAAGGAAAGGCAAACACATACCCAGAAAATTTATCAATTATAATTAATTAAGAGACATTACAGCCTCTTCTGGAGTGAAAAGGGCCCAGTGTAATCAACTTGGCATTATGTGGTTGTCTGGTTTCCTTAAGGGATGGTTTTTCACTGCAGCCTCAGTGTTCTTCTGTGTTGCTGGCATTGGAACATCAGCAGCTTCGGCAGCCAGATCAGCCTTGGTGAGTGGGAGCCCATGTGTAGCAGCCACCCCAGCCACCATGGCTACTGCAATGATTTATTAAGCTAATGACAGAAGCTACTTCATGTCAACTGGCTGGGTTATTCTGTCTACATGCTTGCTTAGTGTCCTTCCTGGGTAGATAATCTTTTCTGGGTGTTAACATGGAACATAAAGATATTCTCACTTTGCAGGTGGCATGGACATTGCCTGATCCTAGTAATGTAAATCTAAATTCTCTTACAGGGGATTGCCATAATGTCCACATGGATCCTTTCCCACAATAGATACTGCTAATAGCTTAGGGTCTTCTGGTCATGTAGCCCAAGTGGCAGAGCTGCTTGTCCCACTGCCTGGACCTTCTGAAGAGCCCTGTCTGCTATGCTCCCCATCCAAAGCTGACAGCCTTTCTTGTCACTTGGTGAATGTATCAAAGTAGTATTGTCAAATGTGGAATATTTACTTCCAGATCCCCAAAAGGTATTGTACTTCTTTCTTATTTGTGAAAGGTATGAAATATAATGTTTTCTGTACTGTGGAGGTGATATCTGAATCACCTCCAGATCACTGAAACCCTGAAAACTTCACTGCTGTAGTTGACACCTGAATACACATTGGTTTACCCCCCATGTTCTGGAGCATGTGTCTCATCAAGGGCCCCAATATATTTGCTATTTTTGCTCATCTAGTGGTACTAGGTGATGTCATCATTATAGTGGACCAATGTGATTCTCCACTCAATGTCAGACAGTGCAGGTCCCTTTGGACTATATATGACAAAGGATGGGAGTGTGAACATATCCCTGGGGCAAGACTACGAATACATACTCTGGTGGGCAGCAACTAAGAGGTCCACCAAGCAGGGATTATAGTTGTTTTGAAGACTTCAAGCAATTGGAAACTTTTAGCACCTTTCCTTTCATCTCTTGCATTCTTTTGCATGCCCTAATGAAAACATCAACCCTCAGTGGAGAGTGAAGGAAAAGTCCGTCTCTGAAACTGTTGTAATTAGTAATTGTCTTAGTCCATTCAGGCTGCTATAACAAAATATCATAAACTGAGTATCTTATAAACAACAGAAATGTATTTCTCACAGTTCTAGAGACCAAGAAGTCCAAGATCAGGGTCCCAGCAGATTCAGTGTCTGCAAGGGCCTGCTTCTTCATAGACAGCCATCTTCACACTATAACCTCACATGGTGGAAGGAGCAAGGAATCTCTTTTAATCCCATTCATGAGGGCTCCAGCCGTATGACTTAATCACCTCCCCAAAGTCCTCATCTTCAAATACCATTACCTTGGGGGATAGGATTTCAACATATGAATTTGGGGGGAGAGCACAAAAACTCTCCGGCCATAGCAATGGGTGAAGAAGCTAGGAGATGGTAGGGCCCGGTTGGTTTCCCATACCTCATTGGTACTCTACTCTCATGTGTCTGGTTTTGTGCTTTGTATATCCAGACTGATCTCTAGGAAACTAAGCTATGCTCAAAGAAAGTCCAATCAGACTGACTTATGACATTATATTTAATTCTCAGGCTACTACCTAAGAGTAGAGTATTGGAAATGATAAAGGTGCTTGGCACCTTGGAAAAAAAAGAAAAGACTGCATTTTCTCTAGAGAGATCATTTATCTAGGTTTTTACAAAGCTCAAAAAATTCTCTACTTCTATGGAATATATACTTTCAGCATTTATGTTTCCTGTATACTTACGCCAGCCAACCAGTTAGTCCACTGAATGCTTATGTAGTACTGGTTAACAAACACTGATAAAGTGTTTATGAATCAGCTGCTCTTTCCAATATTCCTTATCAAACACCAAAACCTTCTGCCATTATATTACCTAATGTTACAAATTCCAAAATTATACTTTACCTTTAGACACATTTCTAATTAGCTTCTTATGAGATATTTTAGAAAGGATGATTCTGATGATCAGAACAACAGCTAAACATAATATTATATCTTAAGCTGGTTCACCACTCAGAAGACCTCTGCAAATGGTGAATTCTACCTTCTGTTGTGAAATAGACACATTTGGAGCTTACTTCTAAATTTGTGGTTGTAGAATTCGGACCAGTATTAACCATGGATTTTATTTTTTATGTATTCTAATGCTTTGAAAATCTGAGGCCTTGCTGACTCCGGAGAAACTGCCCCTCCTGGAGCCAGCCAATTCCTAGAAATAGTACACAACTTAAGAGAGCACTTTTCAAATGCAAACCAACCAATCCAAAGCCCAAGCACCTCTTCACTAGGCTCTCATACTCTGGGCCACTATCCACCTGTCCTAACCATTCTAGGCCAGGTACCAGACAACTAGGGACAGCCTCTATGCCCCAGAGCCTGCTAAAATTATTCAAACTAGCCAATCCTAGCTTGCTTACCCCTCATGAATGGGATTATAAGAGAGGCTCAGGAGATTTTCTTTGTCCTTCCACCTAGTGAGAACACAGGGAGAAGATGGCCATATATGAACTAGGAAATAGGCCCTCCCCAGGACCAAATCTACCAGTGCCTTGATCTTGGACTCTCCAGCCTACAGAACTATCAGAAATAAAGTTCTGGTGTTTAGAAGACATTCAGTCTACGGTATTTTTGTTATAGTAGCCCAAATATGCTAAGATACTTTTGTTTAGGAAAACCTCCTTCCAGCTTCTGTACTTTTGTTGATGCTGTTCTTATATGCTCTTCCCACACCACAACCTCACCACCTTTTCCACTGTACATACCCATCTTGCTCTTTTAAACCCACCTTTAGTAAATGAGAAATTAAATAAGATCTTTCCTCCTTTGAGTGTGGAAATAAAGTTTTCTGGCCTTTCTTATACTCTACCTTATAATATACAATATCTTCCTTCTATTGGCAGGGCAGAGATTGCATTTTATTCATTTTATAATCTACTGAAGCACTTGGCACAATTTAATCACTCAGTTTATTTATTTATCAAGTGATATTTGTTGATTAACTACTAAATGTCAGACATTATTAGGAAGGAATAAATAAGACAATATTCCTGAAGAATCTCAGAAGATCCAGATAAATAGAGCTCTGAGGAATAAGGAGGAGGTGCCCAGGAAGAGAAGTGAGATACAGATTATGAGATTAGGCAGCATAAGCAACATAAACAAAATAGAGAGAAGCATAATAGCTTATGAGAAGAGACCCAGGGAGTGTGGGGACTTCAGTCAGTCTTGTGTGCCTGGATCAGTGGTTCACAGTCAGAAATACTTATCAGATTCATCTACGAAAGTTTTTCAAAATATGCATGCTCAGCTCCAGATCTAGAAATACTAATTTTGTAGGAATATCAATCAGGATCCCAACAGAAATCAATTGGCAAAATAAAATCCTTTTTCCCAAGGTATGGGCAAGGTTAAACCAACAAAAAAGGAATAATGTGGTACCCTAGTACCTTAGGGTTGGCATTATCAGAGGAGAGAAGACCCCGAAGAGGAAAGGGAGGAGCTGTTACCAGAACCAAGATTGGGTACATTTATGAAGGGAGCTGCCTAAAAGCCTTCAGCAGAAGACTTTAGCCAATGCAGATCAACATTGCAAAGAGACATCTCTCTCCCCAGCATTGCTGGGTAATAGTGACCTAATCTCATTCTCTCCTTGGAATTTTCTAGCCATTCATTGAACAAACCCAGCCAAAAGCAAAAGGCCAGTAAGTCTGTCCTTCCAGGCCATAAACACCGTAGCCCCTAGACACAGAGTGGGGTGGAGAAGGGTGTATGGTGGACTTGGATAGACAAAAGGAAGAGCTCTAGCATACGAGTGGTTTTAAAACAGCTCCCAGGTGATTGTCCCCTTCTATGGCTCCATGGCCAATTGATTCTGTCATTCACTTATTCATTTCAGAAATATTATTTGAGTGCCTACTATTTATATGACCCAAAGCTTGTTGTTGGTGAAACAGTATTGAACAAAATAGGTAAAATTCCTTCTTATGACCATTTCAGAATTCTCTGAGGCTGCAGTCATTGGTATTAGATAGATATGATCCTATCATTCCACCTGCATAGCTGATATTAGTTTCTAGGCTTGCACAACCCATGGCTGCCATCAGGCCCCCAGGCCACAATCATCTGTGGGTCACTGTCACTAGTGACTCTACTACTGTTACTACTGTCACACTGTCATTCTGCTCAGGCCAGCCCCAACTCAAGATATATAAAGAAACACTCCTCCTTCTCTGTTGTTAAGCTCTTTTAGAAAGTCTCATAGCAAAACTTCATAGAACTCTAGTTGGTAAAGTTCCTTTAACTTTTCAAAGTAGATTTCTTTCCTTCAGAACTTACCATATTCATGCCAACCTTTCTTGCTTCATGATGGATTTTTTTCCCA